>NW_020955691.1:265065-353591 GCF_003031625.1 Empidonax traillii
TTTGAACTGGAATACTGCACTGACTTTCCCATCCTCTTGCTATCAGGGAAAACTTCCTAAAGACAAAAATTTCCACATCTTTGTTGGTTGCAAAATATATTCAGTTTTACAAAAAAGCTTCATCCCAAAGGCTGCAGTTTCTGTACAAACCATCTGCTCAATCATTTTCTTTCCTGGCAAAAAGAGAGGCTGAGTGCCAGAATTTTTTTTTTCCTGTGATGTTTACCCATAAGTTATTAATACCTATCTGACACCCACAGAGATCTTCAAACTTTTTTGTTGCGTAAAACAATATTGTTGAGTTGTCTGAGGATATTCAGAAATGAGTTTGCATTGTTTCTGATCACTCACACTGTATCGCTCACAATGCCAGTTTGTTTATAAATAATGTCATCTGTTGCCTTCTCTAGAGTGCTTTATCCCACTGACTTATACTTCCCTCGTCCTTTATTTGAGACATCTGTCTATGCTGGTCCTGGTATGCATAATGACTTGAGAGACTTGAACAAAGAGAGCTTACATGGTGTAATAGGCACGCACAAATATCTTCTGGAGTTCAGACTCAGCAATGTCACAGTATGTTCCTGATGGGCTTTAAACTGCCTTGAAGTCAAACGTCAATTTCGATACTGCTG
This sequence comes from Empidonax traillii, assembly GCF_003031625.1. Lineage (NCBI taxonomy): Eukaryota > Metazoa > Chordata > Aves > Passeriformes > Tyrannidae > Empidonax > Empidonax traillii. The sequence continues at coordinate 265,701 of NW_020955691.1, forward strand.
ATGGGAAAAGTCACACATGGAGAAGCCAGTTAAAAAAAAAAAGAACCAAAACAACTATCACCCAAAAAAACCAACTAATGATCCCAGCAAATGGGTACTAGTTCCCATGGATTTGCTGAGCCTGAAAAACTGTGTTTGAAATAGCAAAATCTTACTTGACAGGAGAATCTTCAGCATCTGGCAAGAAATAATAAGGAAAGGTTTTAGACTGAGTTTTGTAACTAGCAGCTGACTTTTCTCCATGTTTACTATATACCAGTAACAGCATTACAAGGTTCAGATGAGGAGTCAAAGGGAAGGGTCTGCGGTCATAGGTCTGGCGTGTGTTTAGGGCAGCTTTATCCTCAGACTCCTTCAGAGAAAAGTTTAGGGGTACATCAGAGTGTTTACCATGCTCAGTGACAGCCACGGGACAAAAACAATAAAGTCTCTTTGGGCTTTAATATCTTTGAGGTTTTGTTTTTATCTTGCTTTGGTTTTGTTTCTTTTTTAAGAGCAAAAATAAACTATTTCATCCAAGAGATTCCACTGGAGTATTTCAGTTATGCCAGCTTCTGTTAACAGTTTTGGTGGGGGAAGATAGTCCTATTGCTCTCCTGATTAGTATTCTCCAGCAGCTCTACTGACTAGAAGCTGTAAATCCCTGTTCTAGAATTTTGATTGGGATCTGCTCATCTGGGATCATAACTTTAGCTTAGTAGGAATCAAAATTTATCCAAATGCAGTATATTTTTAGAAATCCTACTCATTGATTCTTTTTCTCTGTAACTGAATCAGAAAACAAGGGCTCTTCTAGAAGAGGATTCATAAGATCCTGTCAGTTCTCTACTTTAAAGTCCCTTTTGTGTCTCAAAGACAGACAAGATGGTTTTGATGTGCCTGTTGGAAGATTTGAGGAGGGAGATATCTTGTTCACAGAAGGAACTTTCTTTTATTATTTTGACTGCACCAAGTAAAACCAAAAATCTCTTAGAATAAACCCATGACACTGTAGATCTGAGTCTCAGCCCAAAGAAAGAGCTGCTTTATTCGGAAGTGCTAAAAAATTAGCCACAACTACAGTTCCATCAGAAAAACCTTGTTCCTAATTGCAGCTAGGCTGTGTGCTTTGAGTTTTGTGGGTTTGTTTAAGGTATATGGGGGGGGGTGTCTTTAGGGCATGTGTTTATTTCATGGGAGCAGGAACCAGAGAAAGAGAGGTGAGCAAGGTTGATGGGGGGCTGATCAAGCTGTCCAGAATACTTTTATTGCAGACAGGTAGTATAAATCATATCGTAAGGTACATGATTTGAAATACATCCCCAAATGCCCAGAAAGTCAGGATCCTGATTTACAGCATGCTGAGCTGAAGATATTTTGCCAATTCTTTCGTTTTTGTGGTGGGTCAGGAAACATTTAGTACTTTTCTTGAGCATATTTTGAAATCTAAGGCTTTTCTTAAAGTGTGTCTAATATTGGCAAGAGAGAACTTTGCAAGTCTGAAATTCAGAAAGCCTTGATTCTTTGAGTTCACGTTGCCTCTGTGACCCTGAATTGCTGCAGCGTTTGTAGGAGTCACACAGGTAACACTTCCCCAGCTGTGGCAGATACAGCAGTTCTGAGCCAAGTGACCAGTGGGGCCACAGAACTGGAAACTGCCCTCATTTGCCAAACCTGAAGCACCAGTGTTACAGAGGGAATGACACATGAGCATAGGATTTGTAAATTGTAATTTGGCTTACTTTGAGGAAACATGACACATGTAAATCCTGTCTCTGTTCTGAGATACTGATGTTGCAATATAGATGGATGGGACAGTTTCCACACACACTTTGAATATATATTTAACTGATTACCCAGTTTTATAGCTTGACAGGTGTTTTTTCTCTCTTAGCCATCTTATGCATGTTTGATGGCAGGAATTAGCTTCGAGTCTGTGAGCTGTCATGCACAAATAAAATGGATACTTTCCAAATATGCATTTTTGGCATAGGAAGGGTTCTACCAAAAAGAGACAGGGTTTTTTATTAGTCATTGTTGTGATTATTTATTATTTATGAGCTTGTTTATTATAATGATAGGACAGTATGTGGAGGACTATAGAGCTACTTATCATTTATGATTCTCCTTTTTTGTCATTGTATGTTAATAGCTTTCTTGTGACACTGTCTCCTCTGCATAGTATGTTTAATGAAACTATCCCAAACTGCTCAACTGTAGATCACCCATTCAAAGGACTGAAGGGTAATGGGATTGGGATTGGAAATATGATGTAAACTTGAATAAACTTCCTGGGTGTTGCTACAGACTCTGAGAAGCCAGAGGAGAAAGTTGTTGTATCAGATGTAGAAATTAGGTGGTGGTAGTGTGTAATGAGAGTCATTTGATGTCAGTTGAATGTCAGTTGAAGGTAAATTAGGATCACCTGAACAGGCACAAATCGAGTTCACTGAACGAGGCATCTATAAAGGAAGAAGTGAGGCTGGACAATGAGAGCTAGACTGTGAAATCATAGAATTGTAGAATGGTTTGGGTTGGAAGGGACCTTAAAGATCATCTAGTTACATCTCCCCACACACACAGGCAGGGACACCTTACACTATCTCAGGTTGCTCTGCTCCAAGCCCCATCCAACGTGGCTTTGAACACTTCCAGGGACAGGGCAGACACAGCTTCCCTGGGCAACCCGTGCCAGGACCTCACCACCCTCACAGGGAAGGAATTCTTCTTAATGACTAATCTAAATCTACCCTCCTTCAGTATCAAGCCATTCCTCCTTGTCCTCTCACTGCATGCTCTTTTTAAAAAGTTCCTCTCCAGCCTTCTTCATAAAATGACTCATCTGCTGTTGCTTCAAGTTCAAGAATCTTCCAGTGTGGTGGCTGGATATACATTCTTGAACTTGTAATAACAGTCAGTTCATGAGCCTGACGAGCAACCAGAAAGGCAAGATGTGGCTGAGATTTCAGAGAAGGTGGAATTGAAGCTGTATTGGAGATGCTGAAAGGCAGATTTACAAATGCAGCAGGGGGTGAGAGAGGGCAGCATTGTTTGGTGTGATGTCAGTAGTTAAGCATGAGTTAACACAGCTAGTAATAAATACAGCACATTGTGCAGTATCCTGAGGGGATACAGCACATACTCTGGAGGATGTGGATGAACTGTCCACCCGTTCTTGGCAAGCTCCACAGTTTTGAAGTCCTACACACCAAGGTTACAAAACTGAACATTTAAAAAATGAGGCATTTGGGAACTGAGACCAGAGCTGCGTTATGCTGTAGATAAATATGTTTACAATCAGAGTTGAGTAAAGTAGAGTAGAAAGAGTCAGTTTCCTATAATCTGGAGTCATTGGCTCTTCCTTTTGTATTTCGAGGCAGTTACACAAAGGAAACAGAGAAGATTGCTGATTCAGTGGTAGCAGAGACGTTTTACAAACTCAGCTGAGGAACAAGGATTGGTGTTTGGTGGTGGCTTGGTTGTTTTTTTTTTTGGTTGGTTGGTTGTGTTTTGTTAGCAGCTGTACTGGAAGGTCATGCAGGCTCTCAAACCATGCTTTTCCAGCTTTCTTCTCAGTAATATGAATAGATTTTTTAGTAGTAGCTTAAAAAAAAATAAAGATGTTTCTTTCAGTAGTGCACCCAATTTCTTCAATCTGTCAGTACCAAAAGTTAGTGAGAGGAGGAAGGTTATGCCCTTATACTCTTGATGTCCTTTTCCTCTTAATTTTTGGGAATATTGCATTCCAAAAGCAGAACTTTCTTTGTTTTAAGAACAAGATACTTAGTCACTGTTACCCATGTACAGTAATATAACTTCCAAGAGGAGAAATGTGACAGTAAAGTATATTAAGGGACACTTCATGGAATATGGAAAATATCATTATAAGTCAAAGTAATTAGCCCTGAAAAACTGGCAACTGCTATTGCCATAAATGCAGCTGCACCAAAGTGGTTAAAAAAGATGTCTCCATGAGGTATTTAAAGGTATTTTAATACTTCTGTCACTGCAGTAACTATCACCATCCATAGGTACAACTTTAATGTGTTATTATGTGGGAAAATAGCTAAATAAGAATTATCAAATTCTTTGTTTCACAAGTTATCTTTGTTTCACAAGGTATTTATTGTATAAAACATTCTTTAAAATTTAGGGTCTGTGTCCCTGACAATCTTGCAGGGACCTAAATTGGTGACTCTGAGCGAGTTCGTTCCGTTTCTTGCATTAGCCTCCAAGAGCAAGCTTTTAATGGAGTTTTGATCTCTCTTGGATTTGCACATCAGCAGCTTTGAGCCCTTGCAGCAGGGCAGGCAGAGCTGCTCTGTGGGTGTTGCTCAGGGACCTGTTCTAGGCTCGGCGTGCACATGAGCAAAGCTGCCAGCCTGGGAAAGTCAGCTGTGCTCTGAAACTTGGGCAGATAAACCACTGCTGCACTGTGATGGTGACTGCTGCATTAAAAGCAGTTTATTGCATTGTCGTGTGCTGGTCTGGTGCCACTAAGGAAGGAAGCTAAAGGTCAGACTGAAAATACACTGATGAGTCAAAACACTCTTCTGGCTCGTGAGGAGATGTGGACCAGGAAATCCCTGCAGCTATCTGGAGAAAAATGTAAAAAAGCACCTGGATTTGGCTTTTCTCTTTGCCAGGGCTGATGCTGTACCACCCCAAGTTTTCAAGGACAGTCCCGTAAGCCAATGTTACGTGTAACAAAGTGATTCGTCACTGCAAAATTACAGGTTGAGCCTGCACTGCTAAACCAGAGACCAGTTTTCAAACGTTTCCTTAAATAAAATACTGCTAGCCAAGTTTGAGATAATGTAATTGAAGCCTCATATTGCAGTCCTAGAAAAAGCTGGATTTGGGCCAGGAGGTGAAACTGAACGTGCTTTAGGAAAGCTGTGGGAGTGATCATGTTGGGAAGGGATCATCCTGGACTTTGACAAGCATTCTCCAAGCTTAACCAGTTCTGCTAATCTGAGGGGGTCTTGGTGGACACTGGTGAGAGGCTGCACTTCCAACTACAGCAAACTCTTTCCATTCCAATCTTTGTCCATCTGTTTACCTGCAGAGGACTGGACTGGGTGACACTATGAAGGTGACACACATGTGCTGCTTGTCTTTTCCTACATCAGACCAAACATGCTGTCCCAATGCCTCTGCACCACGGCACAGTTAGCTTATGGCTGGACAATAGGTGGGAGCTCTTGTTAGCTGGCAAGAGCATTTGTAGATACCCTTGTGATAAGACCCTTTCCAAGGGGAGCTCAGCATTACTCACCTTGTGAGTCTCAGAAGCTCCAAGGAGCACAGGAGTCTCCTCACCACCAGGAGCTTCTCAAGCTGACTTACTACTTGGCACTGAACTACGCTCTCTATACAGAGACCCTTGGCTTAGGCTCAGGCTTGCTGGAAGGCAGCTGACAGTTCTGTGGTTGCCATCTTTCTCTTCAGACCTGACAGAACGTCCTTATGATCAAGAGTAGGGTGGTGCCAGAGAGAAGACTTTCCAAAGGGGGCAGTGTAAGACCATATATTATAAACTACCCCAAGAACCAGGGACCTTTAGAGATGTCATACTCTGCTCCAAGTGCAAAATACATCTCTTTGATCTTGGTTCCTCTAAGATAAACATGTTGCTGTGTGCAGTTTTTTCCTTTTAATTTCCTACCAAAACAAAACACTTCACTGCAAATGCTTTTCCCCTTGAGGGATGAGAGTACTAATGACACATGACAGATGTTAGTCATGGCTGCTTCGTACACTACTGGAAGGCACTTGGGTGCCACGGAGATGTTTATGGCAGAAGAAGTTTTAGAATAATGCAACTGGAGCTTATATTGGTATTTAAAGTCAATCACTGGCTTTCAGGTTTTTAGCCACTGAGTTGACAATTATTTTCAAGCCATGTGAAGGACAGATCTCAAGCGGGAAAATAAGTTATTTTTCTGCCCGAGATCAGTGCATTAGTAATAGATGATTTAAGTTCAAGGGAATTTGAAATCCGGTCCTTAATGGTGAGGTATGAGCAGTGCACGCGTGTAAAAGGGAAAGAAAATTCAATGAGCTACTGAGGGAAGCGAGTCTCTAATGTTTTTCCCTGGCCCACTTGCAGTGTTGATAAAGATGCTAATGGACCTCTATTGTGTGTGTATCTATTTTGATAACCATAATGAGGGGGGAAAAAAGCATAGAGTTGAAGGGCTGCTTCTCCAGAAGAGGAGAATATTTATTAAGCTGCTCTACAAAAGGCAGATCTGGGCTCCCAGCTTAAACACTGGCTTCAGATATTAAATTCTAGATAGGGCATGACCCTTGTCAGAGAGGAGCTTAGGGCCTGCAATTTTCACCTGTTCCTGCAGTCATCAGACAATGTCTAGGTTTTAGTTTTATTTAGTATAGACCGGGCAAATGCAAACACAGGCAAGTTCTTAAGCACCCCAAAGGGAAGATCCCGTCCTAGTCACAAGGTACAGCAATTCTTACCAAGTCTGTACTGCATCTCTCTTTCCCAAAGCCTTGCAAAAGAAGATAGCTTAGCTACTAGCTAGCAGATTTGGACTGTCATTTTATTCGAAGGCCTCAGCAAGAACATCTGCTTGGCAGCTGCTCCTGGTTCCGAGTGAAACCTCCCCAGTTCCTAAGAACTGCAGATGAGAGGAGTCAGCAGTGGCTTGCTTCCACTTGTGTTGTGTGATCAGCTGATGGGACAACCAGTAATGCAGAGAGCACTCACCAAGCTTGGCTTTGTAGCTGTCAGATAATCCACAACGTGAAATTCTGTGAGAAAACAGAGTATATGCAGGAAGCATTTCCAGGTATGTTTGAACTGACCATTTATTTTTATGTTTTGAGGAGACAAGACCTCATTCAGTATTCTGGAAGAACCCTGAACATTTCTGAGGTCCAGCAAACACCAAAGCAGTTATTTAAATGGCCCGTGAAAAATCTACCTGCTCCATATAGAATAAATACAGTGTTTGTTGCTATTCTCCACTGTTCTTTATAAGAAGAGTTATGTCTGTAAAATGGCATTGAAAAAAAGGGACTTGTTGCTGGGAGTATTTTGATTTTACCTTGTTACCACATCTGCAAGGGCTTTCCACATGATCAAGGGATTTCCCAGATTCTGGCATGTCTCACAGTTTGCTTGAAAAGTACAATATTAAATGGTCTGTGGAATAAATTGGTAGTAAAAACTTTCATGTCTTTTTTTTTTTTTTTTCTGAAGAAAAAAATTTTGCTGATTTTCCCGAAGACCAACTGGATAATGAATTCCACTGTTCAATTCTTTGGCTGTTGTAACCATGTGCTTGTTTGTCTAGTTGTTTGGTACCAGTTGTTTGCCCAGTAGCTTGAGTTCACTTACCTCAGTGAGCCTTCTGGGTGCCCAACAACTGCAGAAATGGAAAACAGGTAGCTGAATGCAGCTTTTCCCACTGGTTTTCTTCAGCCTCTGAGAGAAGTACTTGCTGTTAAAAGAAAAAGGTTTTTAAGTCCAGAAAAAATGGGAGATATGGATATTGGGATTGTGCTTCAAACAACAGGAGATTAGGGTAAATGTTGTCATTAAAAGTCCTTTAAAACAATTATCTCTGAATTCAATTGGTAAGGGCTTTTAATTGGTGGGGACATATTTTTAAGGGCCTCTTCTTTAATCTTTTATGGTGATCAGACTCCCACGTTTACTGTTCAGCAGTGTTCTCCACACAAATAACTAGATAAAATTCTTAATTAGATTATAGTGACTTCAGGAAAAAGTTGTTTTAAAAGTAAAATTACTGACTGTTATGACTAATGCTGTACAAATTAGCATAAAATAGCTCAAACCGAATTATCCCTGAGAGTTTGCAATTAGGAGCACCTGCTATAACTGCACTTGCTAAAGTTTTATCAATTAATCATTACTTCCTCGAATAACAAGAACAAAACTGAATGTTGTGAATATTGTGAGAATGATTAATTGCTGGTGGTAAATTGCTGACTAGCTCCATTATTACTTCTTTAAAGACTTTCAGAAATGTGTCTATCAGCTTTGTTAATGCATAAATTACGCTAATGTACTCAGTATCGGTTGGATTTTTTGGTCCAATTTGGCTGGTAGCATCTGTTCTCAAATTCAGATAAGTCTCATAGACTTTCAGAGCATGAACTATGTAACAGCACATTATTTTTACCTTGATTTTTTTTCTTTACTCTCTTCCAAAATGGGCCCTAAACTCAGACTCCTAAATGCCAGATGACTAAATCAATGACTCTATTAATTCTTTTAAGTAGTGGGTATAGGGTAACTTTCTCATCTGAAGATACTGACCTTTGACTTTTGAAAAAATATCTAGTGTTGTTAACACCACTGCCTGAAATTAGCTGTTTGTTCCAGCTTTGTGGAACAGAATTGTCCTGCTTCATTTTCAATACATAAATTAACATATCAGGGAGTATTATGACACTGGTGTGTAACTAAAGATGATGTTGTAGTCTTCTGTTTCTCAAGAAGCCTCTGTTTTCATGGTCTTAAGCATTCTGAAAGGGCCAGTGAAGTAGAATGTGAATTAATGGTTCAGTAAATGATGTTATGTGGAGCCTTTTTCTTTATACTAACTGGGGGTTGGAGCAGATCTTAAATTTTGCCAATTCAGGAGTGCTTTTAGTTCTGTGTAATCAGAGGCATTGCAGCTTTAATATAAATTGAAGAAAAATCTAAATTGGAGAGTACAACATTACAGCTGCTGAGTGAAACAACAGGAGGTTGCCAAAATGCATGATACTATGTTACCAGATTCATAAGAAATATAGGAAAATCTGGAAATGATCAAGAGATGCATGAAATAGCTAGAATTGTTTATCTTGGCTGTTCTGAGATGAAGTCACTATATGGATGGAACAATTCTGAAGTGCAGCTTGTGAAAACTGTCAGAAATTAGGATTTCACAAAGCTGAAAAAAAAGGTTGGAAATCAGCCAATGGGGGAAGAAAAAGTCCAAAAAGCTGGATATTTTTGACATGCCTCAGAGATATAAATGGAGAAGGTATGGGTGAAAGATTTCCCTTGTTCCCACACCATCTGAGCTGTAAGGAAGAACCACTTTCTGATAACCCTTTAGCTTCCTAGCAAAAATTGTGTTTGTCAATTACATCTAAGGTTTTTATTATCCTGCTCTTGAACAGGTAGTGCAGGTAAATATTGCTTGGATTACTTAGTCCCTTATAGGAAATGGAGGCAACGGAGGAGCAGCAGAAAACTTGTAGCTGTCACTTAACACTAAACTAGCACCTGAAATGTTCCCGAGCTCTATTAACATGATAAATGAGATGATAACAATAGCTTTTGTCCTAAATGTTGCAATCATGATCCTAGACAAGGTTCTGTGGAAATTCCTGCTGAGAGCCCTGGGTGAAACAAGCTCCGTGCCTCTCTCCAAAGTGCCCCTCCTTTGGAGCTCTGTACTGCCAAGCAGAGACTGGGCTGCTGCAGACAAGGATGGCAGGAGTGCAGGCAAGGGAAGTCAGTCTGCAGGACCTTTCTAGGGTGTACAAGCAGGACATTCTGGACTGTTTCTCCCTTTTTTTTTAGACCTTAAACTGGGTTGAAAAGGAAATAAAGAGCAATGAGGCATTTCTGTGCAGTTACTACCAAGGCAACAATTGAAGTCAGCCTTTAGCAGCTGTGTTGTCCAAAGCCATGTTCCACTTCCCTAATGCAATTCTGTCCAAACATCCATGTATCTTCAGGACCCACTGTATGGGAGTACCTGGCAGAGCAGGTCTGCTGAAAAGAACTCTCCTTTGTGATTAATTTTTATGTTCCATGAGGTGATTATTTGAAGGCAAATATGATGCTTACGTGAGGTGCTTAGTGTTTTAAATATATATATATATATAAGCACAAATTTAAATTATTTCATAATACAGTTGTAGAAATTAATCTAAACTCATTTTACTGAGAGTTTAGACTCGAGGCATGTGAACCATGTAGGTGCACGCTGGAGCCCTGTGGGGGAAAGCCTGGCAATCATCAAAAAAGAGGTGGATGTGCAGTGCAGAAATGTAGTGAGGGGGCCACTAGCAATACCCTCAGGAAAGGCAAGGGGGGGAAAAATTGGCATCACAAAATTGATCAGATTGATTATTTCTTCTATAACTGATAAATTGGCCAAAAGTATAGTTTCAGTAAACAGCAATGAAAATTACAAAACACTTAATAATGGTTATGCTCAAAATTGTGAAGATTTTTGCTGTTTCTCTTGCTGCTGTTTCCTTACCTCCCACCTTAAAGGCTAGGTACTTTTGACACTTTAAAATTTTCTCCTTCCACACCTTATCAAATGTAAGACAAACTGAATTTGTGGTTTTTAAATGAGCTGTTTGTATAAGGTGGTTGTGTGCCTGCCCTCTTATTTTCAGTAGCCTCGGGCTCTGTAAACTTGTTTTCTGCTTTTCTCTCCCTGTATTTGCCTCACTCTTTCACTGCACAGCTTTAGCAGATGAAGCTGGTTTGCATATGACACTGTGCTGAAACCTAAGAAAAATCTCCCTGGTCTCTTCGATATACCCTGGATCCCACTCATATTTGGAAAATGGTGCAAATAAGAAATAGCTTTGGTCATGGTTGGTGACTGTCACCATAATTCTTACTCACCTGAAGCTGCTACCACTCTATAATAAAAGAAATGGGTTCTAATGGCTCTGCGCAGAAAAAGAAAATAAAGCATCAGTGCGTGGGACAGATGCTGAGCATGGCAGCACTGATTTTAAAGAAGCTGCAGTGACTGACACGAGTGGAGTAGAGAACTATTTAAGAATATATAGGTCACTGTGGAGCTGATGTGTCAAACACTCCCACCAGGCATTCTCTTTGGCAGTTTGCTTGGCCCAGTTGGGAGCAAATAATGAGGAAAAATAGTGATTCAAGTGACCACTGTGTAGCACTTTCCTCTCTGCTTCTCTGTATTCACAAATCATCAAATATTTAGTTTTAGTCATTTTAGATGCTTGTTCAGTCCTTTCTCTGCCAAACACAAGGCAGTCCCAAGAGTAGGTGTTTCTCATGAGAGTTTCAATATTTCCCCCTTTGGACTTGGTTGAAAGTTCTGCTCCAAATGCTGTTCTTGTAATGCTGCTGTTCGGTATTTCACCAAGCAAATAGGTATCTTAAGAAATATTTCCCCAACAATTGTAATCCAGGTTCAGTTTGCTTAAGTTTTTAGACCAAAGAACGCAGCTGCTCTCACTTTACTACACTAATTCCCCATATTCTGACTATTGTAGGCTTCTCTTTTGAAGCTGTGCTGCCATGTGGCTGCATCTGAGTTATGCTCATAGCTCATTTGGAAAATTGTAGTGGAGAGCTGGCCCCAAAATGCAGTACTAGAATGTGAACTGTGCTTTACTTTGTGTGTGTGTGATTCATATGAGGGGGAAAAATCAACATAAATGTTGGTGGGCACATACTCAAAAATCAACTTTATATGCCGATGCTTTTCTTGTCCGTTCTGTTTCTACTGATCTTGCAGCAAGTGTGTGAGATCTTGTGTCCCCCCAGCAGACAAAGGGATCACCTCTCCTGATGCAAAAGCAGCACCTCCATTTCCAGCCCTGATAGGAATATCACTGGGATCAGAGGTAGTTATGGTCCTAAGCTAACAGGCTGTACATTCAGATTGGAGCTATTGGCAGAGGTTAGAACAGCCCCATCTGTGTGCAAGACAGCTCCAACCCAATCTGCTGAGGTGGATGCATCCAAACCATCAAGGATCAAGAGCAAACTCTTCTGCCTGGTCAGAGAGTATCTGAGTATGAAGGAAAAATTGTTGTACTTCACTGATTAGTGGAGAATGTTCCTGATAACTTACAAACAATTGTGTATATGTCACCTTTCATATATATATATGTGTGTGTGTTAACAATTTGTAAATGTAACCTTTGAAATTCTCTAAAAAATGGCATTCATATTGGGATCAGTTTTAAACAAGTAAGTCTGTCTGGTTTTTTATTGTTCTGTACCAAATAAGTGTTAGCCGATTTTGCCCAAATTTAATGGAACCATAGAAGTTGGAGAGATCATCAAGTTTCTACGTGTTTTGCCAACCAGGGGAAAAGCTGTCATGTCACTTGGTAGATACCAGGGAAAGTCACCAGCTGCTGTAGAAGCAGCTACAACCAAAGGTTGCACATACCCTCCCAGATACTGAGGGCAATCAGTTGCAACACACCATGCTTAAAGCAATCAGTCTGTTACCTTGCTAGTGTTCCTTAGGGCTGAATGAATTGGTTTCATAATACTACCCTTTCTGATCTTTTTCCTGTGATAATTTAATTGTCAAAAAGTTGTTTTTTGCAGAAGGTCTCTTGGAGATTGTCAATTGCTCAGTATCACTTTGTCTAAATTTGTGAGAATTTGAGGGGGTCTTTGAAATACTGTTGTTGTCGCTTAGGGCACATTTCAAAGTCTTCCATGACACTGCAGAGACCGAACTACGTGACACTGAGTAAATGTAGCTCGTGCTAATTGTCTGGGGACCTTAGTTCTAGCAATAGACTGCGTTTCCTGCTCTGAGAGATCAGTTTAGTCAATAAAAGGTTGGTTCCTTTGAATGTAGGAAATAACTGAAATCCAAACTTGAATATCATTATAATGGACATCTTAAGAACCCCACAGAACAAATGAAATTAGGTTACGGGCACAGTCCTTGTTAGAGGGGACTGACTCTATTCTCTTCCAGAAAAAGTTGTTCTCCTTGCACACATGCAGTGCTAAGTAATTGCCCTACATCATTAATCCATTTTTCAGTACAAATTGGTCTCATTAAAATTGGCTGGTGAGAGTCAGTGTGGCCAGCTCTTCCAGAGGAATATGTTGCTGTGTGTAAAAAGCAGTCTCAGATCTGCCTTTGCTGGCTGGCAAGGCAAAAATTCAAGTACTCTGTTCCAGCAGTAACGATTATGCTGCACACCATGCAACAATATGTCATCGCTCCTTACTTACAGCAACATGGTAAGGCTCGCTGATATTGGCAGACCTCTGAAAATACCCTGGAAATGGTTAAATTTCACAAGGACAAACTCAGTTCCACCATTCCCCTGCAAGTCATAAGCAGCAAGAATGCTGTAATTTCTCAGGTGAGAGAGTTAAACTGTGGTGAGTGTCAGCATGATTTATAGATCTTCATTTGTTTAGGCAAAGGGCAGTATGTCTTTGTGTCATGTATAGGTTGTGCATATCTGCAGAGACAATCAGTATTTGACTTCACCCTGTATTCCTGAGTAACTCCGTGCTCGGCGCTGTTTGCCTTCAGCAAACATTCTTCGCTGTTTTGCATTAAGTATTTTCAGTGATTGATAGTTTTCTTGTTCAAGGATTGATAAATGTGAATCTGCTTTTCATCTTGGCCTAAAGGGACCCTTGATGGAGTGGAGCTTTTAGGGCTGTTTTTTCTATAAGCTTTGAAAAGAGACTGAAAGACTTGATGTTGAGTCGCTGGGGAATGCGATTTATAATGTGTGGCTTGGTCTATCACTCATTATGTAGCATAATCAACTAAGTGACCAGTTCAGATGGGAATAAAAACGCTGTCAGTTTTCTGAGAGAACATCAGGGGATGAATGCCCTTTGGCAGACTCCTAGCCAAACTCCAATCTGAGAAACAAACTATGCTGTCTTTATGAGTGAAGAGCAAAATCATGGGCTTGTAGAGAAACAGTGAAAAAAAGAGCAGTGTAGATGGGGCTTCTGTGTGCAGATCAGAGCAACTGTTTGCCAGGTCTTCAGTGACAGCACATTTTGAAGTCTTCACTAAGAGCAATGGTTTGAACTGTAGAAATATGTATCTGCAAGGTTAGATATGTGAGAGATCTGTGAGTCAAACCAATAGGGTCTGTCCCAAAAATCCCATGAAATATGCAGACCTTGGAACATCTGAATATAGTTTGGAAACAGTATTCAACATAACGGGAAACACTCAACTAGATAGATATCAAGGCTTAATTTATAAGATGATTATTTAAACCAAGATATAAAAAAAAATTTAGCAATGAAAGTACTAAGTGAAAATGAACAGAATTTAAAGGCAAGAAAAGGAGCATTTAGTGAAGACCATTTAAAGGAAAAAAATCCATTATGAAGTTACCTGGATAAAAATAAAAACTTTCTGATGATCATGTAGCTTTTACATCATAAAAATGTAAATGAGGAGCATTGATTGCTAAGCCAATTTAAAGGCTCACCTAAACATTAAGTACACTAACCAAAAAAAGTTAGCCACGTCACCAATGGAGAACAACTGCAATTCTTCAAGCTTTAGGTGGCAGCTTTGCCTAATACCTGTAACCTCTCCCTTCTGCTCTCCCTGGTGGCCTAAGATATTTCCCATCTCTTATTGTGAATCAGGAGGTATAAAAGCAACCAGAGAGCTAAAATCGCTGATTACACATCCGAAACAAACAGTGGATAATGGAGCTGCTGGTGACAGTAGCAAAGTCGGAATATTATGAAAGGTTTAGTTGAGAAAATGAGATAAACCATAAACAATAGGACCTGAAATAAAAACACCTTGAAAGGGAGGTAGGCAGGGGTGGGGAGAGAGGGAAAGGAAGTGTCTGGTAGGTGGTTGTGTGTGGGAGTAGTGAATTACATCAGCTGAACCAGAAAACTGATATACATATGTTTCTCATTTCCCAGATGAAGGGACACCTTTCCAGGTACTGTTTGAACAGCAGTGATTAAAGGGGATTTTCAGGTTTATTGAAAGTACTCCAGTTACCTCCATACAATATTGGATATGAATTTGTTCCCAAATGGGTATCTTGCCATCTAATAGATAACGAACTTGTTTGCTGTGGAAAGAAACAGTATCTTTTGAACCCTTTTAAGTTGTTAAATGTCACAAGGCAAATAAAAAGTAATGAGAAAAGTGCTGATAGGAGTTATAGAAGATATTATATGCAAAAGGCATCTCAAAAGATGTTTTTGTTTTGTATAGCAGTGGTATTTGAATTTCTCAAAAACCAATGTGTTTAAAATATCAGATCTGAAAAACCTTTGATATGGCATGTTAAAAATACCTCAAATTTTTTAAGTTTCACAGTGAATTTTCATTTAGGGGACAGGGGTTATTTAGATAGTTACTTGACATGAAACCAAGTGATGAGCTGTTTTTCATTGCAAGAAGCAAACACTGTGATCAAGGAAAGGAAAACGACATATGCATTAGAACCAAGTAGTAGCTGCTGTTATTGACTCTTTAAATCCAACCCAAGCAAATAAAATATTTCAATTATTAAGTCTTAATCCAACATTGTAGGGGAGCATGTTATATTTGCTATTATTGGCAAGCTGTGAAATAACATTTATAGATCAATTTACATTACTTTTTGCAAAATATTTTCAATAGAGGCTTTAAAAAATATTTACATTCCAATGTGCTTCTTTATACTCTATAGCAATTTTGGCTAAGATGTTTTTATGCTGGAGTGTGAAGGCAGACTTGGCTAAAAACAGCATTGCTAAGGACAAGCTTTCATGCATGGACTCACATACATTGATTATTATCAGAAATAAATTTAATACTACAGAAATCAGGGCAGCTGTATAAGATGAAACTGGGAGGTGCCACCCAATCCTTAAGGCTGTGAACAGAATCAAAAAAGTAACACATACACACACGAAACACTCAGTTGGATTCTCTGCAGTTTTATGGCAAGAATGGCCAATTTTTTCTTATTTTTTAATTTTTTTGCACATTTTGCGATACTCTTTGTTCCCACAGGGATAGCACAGGACTGGACACACTGTGCTGCCTTTGCACATCCCAGCACCTGACCCACTAACCTGATATTTCCTCTCCCTACCCTGACAAACTGCTGAATTTTTCACCACACAGTGTGGTAGCTTTTTTTAGTTTGTTTGTTTGTTTGTTTGTGGGGTTTTTGTTTGTTTGGTTGGTTAGGTTTGTTGAGGTTTTTTTGTTGGAGGTTTCGTTCGTTTGTTGAGGTTTGCTTTCTTTTGCTGCTGTCCTACCAACAGTTCAAGCCTGACAACTGTTTCCATATTAAGTCAATTGCTTCTTGGCCATTCCTGATTTGAACCAGTGAAGTTTCAGTATTTCAAATGATCTGTGACCTGTATCTTCCCGTGTGCAGGCAGCGCCTCGAGACTCAAACAGGATGAATGTGGGTTACCTAGTATGCCACCATCCCAACTTCTTCTGGAGAGTGAAATTTTACTATATATAACATAGAAATGTGGAATAGAAGTCCTGGTTTAGGATTTCTTTTTTGCTTCTTTTTTTTTTCTTTTTTTTTTTTTTTTTGACTCTAGCCTTTACCGCTTTCCAGAGAAAAGAAGTTGAAATGACCAAAATGAATCTCTTTAAACCTTTAATCAAAGTATTGGAGTGAAAACAGGGAACTTTAAAGTCAGAAGTCTTATCTGCAGGAGGCAGCTAATATCATCTATTCTTTAAAAAAATATTCATATCAAACTGTTGAAGTGAATTTTCTCTGGGAAAGGAATTAAAACAAAGTAATAGTACAGGGCCAAATTCATTCCTTACATACCTTGATTTTTCAGAGAGGCAGGGCAGGTGCCAAGCAGCTGAATGATTACTGAAGATAAGAGCAGCAGTGGTTCAGAACTGTGACCTGCTATTTCATCTCAAGATCCAGTAAAAGCTGCTTCTCACTCCCTCACCTTTGGTTTTTGAACAGGAACCAGGGAGCAGAGCTAGGGGCAAGGATACTAAGCTGCCCGTTTCTCTGGCAGCCTTTAACTGCACAAGCAGCAGATTCTGCTCCCTCCAAATTCTGTGGGGCCATTGCAGTTCTAGGCCCTGGAAGGGAAATGAGGAGGGATGGGGGTTGCTGTGGGAGGCTGGGCAGAGCACCCTGGAGAGTGAAACAAGCTGAGGGATACCAGGTCCTGCCAAATGAGCAGAGTAAAACTGGGGCTGTGTGTGTGCAGGACAAGAACAGAGGTGAAAGTTACTGTAATGATTGTTGCCTCAGGATCAGCACTAGCAGATAAAACTGCTCATAGAAATGTAGCATTTAATCAAATACCCCAGTACTTTGGTTCACTACAGTCTATATTTGGGTAGGGAGGACCATGCTGAACTACTTATCCTAAGCTTATGTTTCACACATTGCAGCTCAGCCAGGGCAGCAAACAGCTTGGTAATACCACCTGAAATATCTTGGCATTTATCTGACAGCTCACTGAGGGAATATCCTGTAAAATTGATCACCTGACTCCATTAGTCAAGAAGAAAATTGAGTTGGTGTAGTGAGGTAAACATTGGTAAGGCTGTTTGAATGCTGTTACAGGAAATGAAATCCTCTGCATATATGGCAATATTTATTTTACATTTTGTGTGCTTCAATAGGAAATGAGCTCATATTTATCTTCTCTCTATAGCGAGAGGAATTGAGCTCCAGAGAAAGCACAGCGCCTGTCTCCAATGGTTTTCATCGTAAGAAGCTGTATCCCTGAATCCCTGTTGCCTTGCCTTACACTTATGCTCCTGCACGGGGTGGAGAGGGCAAAAGCCCTTTGAGATGCCCTTGCTGCTTGCAGGCTCACTTGCTGCAGTATTGCTGGGGGGGAAAAGCAAGGGTGTTCTTGTTAAGTGAGGAGGAAGAGCTCACTCCTCAGCTGTAGCATGGAGGCTCCCCCTGGATCTTGGTCTGAGTCCAGATAGCTTCAGAAGCGTTTTCTGCATTTAGCTGGGATAACTTACCCTCCCAGCTCTCCTCAGATTTTTGGCCAGTAGGACGTTTTTGGCTGCATCTTCAATATCATCAGAAATAAAAGTGCATAATATATCACTTAGGAACACAGACATCAGGTAAACGTGACAATTCTGGACATCTTTGGATACGTAAATAAAATTGATGTTAGTTCTCTCTCATCAATCTAAATAACACAGTAATACATAAATAGAAGAAAAAATCCCCCAGCTTTTGTAATTTATTTTCTTCCTTTCCACCTCAGAATTCTCTTTCTGCATTAGAAAATAATGTCTTGATCTGGTCCTGCTTAAGTGAGCAGGAAATTGTAAGCTGGCATGGAATATAAGACTTACTCTATTTCTTATCTTGGACTCATTCATATATTGCACTTTATTCCTCATTCATATGACCATAGTGCCCAGGACTTGAAATATTTTCCCCAACAAAACACAGTTATCCTGTAGAACAAAATGTGCTTGAGAAAAGTTTGCAAGTCTAGATCTTATACGAGAAAGGAAACAGTGAAATGAAAAATGTTTCGAGTGGTAATGGAGTAATACATATTTGTCATGTATGTTAGAGTTGAGTGACTTTTTTTTTTGTCCTAACAGTAACACTCAAAAATGTGATAGCAGAGAAATTATCTTATCCTGTTTCTTTATTCCTAACTCAGTAGTTCTTTGGGCTCCAGAGTTTAAAAAGTACTTTCTCACAGACAGCACTTATCTCACATATGGCCTCATCTCTGCAGTGACTGAATGCTTCTTTCGCATAAAGTGACTTTATTTTCCCAATAGCAGCATCCTGAGCTGAGAAAATTTTCAGCCCTGATAAATGGGTGGGGAAGAGAGAGAGAGAGGAAATGAGGGGCCTTGCTTATTTTTCTCAGCTAACTGTTGCTCAGAAGCCTGTCTTTCCTCCCTTTGTCTATAAAGGGGCAGTGATCTTCATGAATGCTGGGAGGATCCTTCTCTTCCTCTATGTATGGTGGGGAAAGCTGGGACAGGCCACTGGTGATGTGGGACACAAAGCACCAGCATGTACTTCAGGGAGTGAATGTTGAGCCTGGCGATGGTAAGGGCAGACGAGGCTGTAAAATATCTGGCATTTGAAGATATGAAATGGAAATCCCAGGATAAAACTGGGAACGTTCCAGTTTAACTAGGTTTAGTGTTACAATCAAGTAGTGAACAGGAGCTGGGGCAGAAGAGACGGAGCTCATATCCTTCCTTCCCAGCAGCACCTGCTGGCCCGTACTTTATTTCTAATGTTTTTTGTTCTTCTACCCATTGTATTAATAGCACACCTGAGTTAGACTCCACCTCAGAAACCTGACCTGGTGGTTTAGCAACCACCATCGTCAGCACGAGAGAGCGAGGCACCTTGTCCTGGCCATGTGGGAGTGAGCAGGACTGAGGTGCACGTCCCAGTCACCTTTAGCCAAAACGCTGACGTGGGTGTTGCACCCAAGGACACATCTGCAGAAATGAAATAGCACAAGCAGAACGTGTTCTGCATGCTCTTGAAAGTGCTACTGAGCTCCTTTTACCTTCCAGAGCAAAGGATCTGGCCAACAGACCTCCTGTTACCATTTTAAACAACCCCCTGTGAGAGGTGCTCACCTGTTCGGGTTTCTCCTTGAGGCCTGAGGCCTAAGCGTATTTGACAGCACCACCAGTGTTTTTATATGGTATCTTTTCTGTATAAAAACACAAGTACTGAGCACCAAATAGCTGTAATTAAGCACTTTGCTTTTTCTCCAAAACTCTAAGTATATTATTATGTATCCAAAATGTATTATAAGTGGGTTATAAATTTGTTTCTGTTATGCTAACAAAAAATATTCCATTTCTTTAAACCTCTCTTTCTTCTCAACTTTTCTTTCCTCTTCATAGTAGTTCTGAAGCATAATGCAACTGTTTTCCAACCTGTCTGTAACCATGGCTTTAATTTTTTGTTTCCTTTGCTAATGAAAAGAAAAATCAAATCAATTTTATCAAGCTACTAGTGAAGTACAGAGAGCATTTACAGTAATTAGGACATTGCATTACTGAAGTGATCTAAAGAATCCCGTTAAATGTCATTGCTTTTAGCAAAGAAACTGCAGAAGTTGAAATGGAATTTTGAAAAGGAGAGTTGAGTAATTTGCCTGGCAGTTCAATCACGTTGACTGATGCATTCATGAGCTGTGTTTTAATCTAACAAGTTGAATTTTCTTTCTGCAGCAAAAGATTAGGAGAAATCTTTTTTGCTGTAAACCAGGTAATTCCACACTTGCCTGTTCTTTGTTTAGCAGCTGTTACGCCACTCTCCATTCATTTTGGCAATTGGCACAATGTGCGTAATAATGAGGTATGTGATGACAAATACCTTCATTGTCTCATTTCCTACTGATTTCATATGCCAGATTCTTCAAACCACTACAGAGTAAACCCAGTGCTGATTAGAGTCTAATTCTCGGTCATTTTCAAGTTTATTTTTAAGCAATACAGATTTCCTTCAGAGTAAGTCCAGTCCTTCAGTCTTATCTACATGAATATAGCCTGTATCGTTAATTCATTGGAAGTAAGTGCTTATCCTCCTGGACATAAGAACTGCCACCTTTGGTTGGATTGCAAGATTGGAACCTAAATAACACTCTCTGTATTCTCCACCGAGGAAACATCGTATGGTGAAGATCTGCTCGTATATAGCACTGTTTGGGAATTAATCTTGCAATCAAATGGAATACAGAATTAGCTCTGAAACCCCTTTCTTATATCTGACACACAATACACTAATCTACATTTCTAAGAGCCAGGCAACTGCTTCAGGAAAGTGCAGCCATTGTTCAGTTGCTATGACTTGGCAAACACACAGTGGTAAAGGCTTGGCCCTGGCTTCTCCTTTCTTTGGTCAGAACTGGTGAAGCAAACGTGGCCTGCACTTGAGACAGAAGTTCATAGCTAATGGACTCATTCAGATGAATTTTATTCTGCTTACTCTTTCACCGTGCCTGCTCTAGGCTTACTTGAATTCCTCACGCCTTGGCTGCACGTGTGAAACCCCTCGTTCTGTAGAGAGGAATTTAACCTTCTGTTCCTACTTTTCTCCATGAGTGAGATTATATCCTCTTGTTAGCATAACTATGTAGTCACAGAAGAGCCCCTGAGCAATGTACAATGGGGAGGTGGTGATTTTGTGTAAAGTATGTTATTTTTTTCATCCCTTATAAAAACATTTCCTTAGATGCCAAACTTTCTGAATTTTATAACAGAAAAATCAAATGCTGGTTGGCTTGTGAAGAAACTTATCCCTGTAGACCCAGGGTATAATACTGAAAATATCAGCTCTATCTCTCCTCAATTTGTGCAGAAATTTGAAAGAAAAGGATCAAGCAGTTCTTTAAAGTTCAGATCCTGAAATTGATAAATTTTCATCTGCCTCCATCTGCCCTCCCCCGCCTGCTACCTAATGATCTCTAAATATCTTTAGAGACAGAAATGCATTGTAGTATTTTGGACTGACCTGGTTTGAGGATAAAGTACACTCTGCAGAAGAAACAGGGAAAGAAAGTGAAAAGGATACAAAGGCAAACATTCGGGGTGATCAAACATGCCATATTTGTAGACAGACAGGATGTCAGGGTGAAACAGATTATGAAACCATGAAGATCTGGCAATTGAAAGGAAAGTAAAGAGTGCTCTTGATAGTTAAACATCGAAACTTTATTGAGAGGGGGTTGAGGCTGTAATGAAAACAACATCTGGCTGTGATTGCTAAAACTTGATTGCAAAAGGAAAAACTGAATGATGTTATATCACACTGATTGACATTTTAAAAAACTTGAAAAAATGGACATTAAAAAGGAAAGTTAGACAGATGTAGCAAAGCAACAGCTGCTGGAGATGGACAAGCTTTCCCTGGGGATCCATTGCCAAGGAAAAATAAGAGCCTTATTCTGATTGCCTGCTGCTACAAATCAGCATTAGCTCCACTGAAGTCAAACTACTTGTGCCAGTGCAAAACTGGCATAAAATCAGAAATAGGGATGGAGAGCAAAGCAAAGCGATAGAATATGGCGAATTTCTATCAATAATCTAATTAGTTTGGCATTTTTGTCACGTGCACCTCAGTGTGTCTCCATGTTTGTTTTTTATGATTGATGAACATACTCAAATACTGGCAGCATGCTCAGATATTCCACCAGGTGGAACACTCAGAGGACTGTTCTAGACACAGAAAGAGGAGAAAAGGGTAGGCACAAGTTCATCCTGTTGTACAGCATCTCAGTGAGAGAAAATCAGTGAGAAACTCTCAGGGAGACTTGGGGGTAAGATGGGGGCTGAAGGAAGATGACTGCTATGCTCCTCATCTTTTTGAAGGCTCCTCAGCAATAGTTTCCACAGATGAAAGGGTGGGTGCTCCCCAAACCAGGAAGCCTGGCTTTGGGACATGCCCAAATCCTCAGCTCTGGAGCACTCTCCAAGCTCTGCAGCCTGACATGCTCATGCTTCCAGGCTGGAGGTGCCCAGGCTTATGGCAGAGCTGTCAGACTCTGGGTGTGCTGCCTTGACCAGGAGGCAGGGATATCATCTTCCCGCTGCTGTCAGCAGTTACAGACCTGTCACTACTATCTGCTTTGCCCAGCTTCTCCCACTGTGAGGAATTCTTCGTGTGTATGAGCTCCATCCCCAGCTGTGGTAAAGTAAACAAGTAAATAAAGCCTGCAAACAAGAAAATGTGCTTTCCAGCCAGTCTTTCCTATTACGTTTTTTCTAAACAATTCTTTCAGTTTATAGGCAGTTTTTATTTTTCACTTTAAACTGTGACCCTGTGTTAAGGGTGAGCAGTTTCTTCACACCTTTCTTAACTTGATGTAAAGAGCCTGGGTGGGGGCTGCTGTGTTCTGGTGAATAATCCCTTACCCTCTGCATCACAGACAAATTCTAGCTGCAAGACAAAGAATTACAAGTGAGTGTGAGCAGATTTATAAAGCTGTGTTAGGGAAAGAGGGACATGATATAATTAGGGACAAAGTATTGGAAAATCAGAATAGATTTCTGGAATAACTTTCAAGAGGCTGTCGATAGTGAACATCTTTTAACACTGTGGGTTTTTTCTATGTGAAACAAAAAAGAGGACATGCTCATAGCCCTCTGATGCAGTTCAGAGATAGTGAATAGGAATGGAAATGGCTGGGAGAAGGTTGATGTTTAGAGGAGAATTTGCATGGTCAGCTTTACACAGCTATCTTGGTGAAACTGAGATCAGGAACACATGCATACATATGCTGGTTCAGAGAAGTTTACTGTGTTTTCTCTCCTATGTGCTGGGAAACCATGAGGACCCCAGACAGCAGCCCTCCAGCACAAGCACAAAGACGTAGCTGCCCCAAGAAGGGACAGTTCCCTTTTAGTGCTGCCCCACGAGCACGGCGCAGAAGCACAGAATATAATTTCATTCCATTTTATCTGCTCTCAGAGAAAACACAAGATTAAATGAGTCTCACCACTGCTAACCACTGGCTAACAGGAGAAAGGATGAATGCTCTGCCTCCCTCTCTCATCAGGCAGTTAACTGCATGCATCCTTTGCCAACTACATGTACTTTGTGCTTCAGCAAATTTCTTTAAGCTGACAGGAATAGGAGTAATGTGTCTCATCAATCGGGCTTTCATCCTGTTTCATCAAACTTCTTAAGCGTTTTTTCCCCTGGCTCTCTGAATTGTTTTTGAATCTTCTGTCTCTTACTCTCAGACCTCCTCCACAGAGCATGTTGTACAGTGGTTTTCTTCTACAGAAACTAGATTTATGGGATTTATAGCATAGGGGGATCTGCTTTATAGCGACCGCTAGCCTTTGGGTGTCAACAGATGCTTTCTATGCAAAGGAAAAGGAAAACCTATTCACTCTTTGTATTGTGTGCTGTTGTTCAACGTCTGGTATCGAGATCAAGAGGGTCACCCAACTGAAAACTATCACATAGTAGGGCTTTCTTTTTGTACAGGTAGATTATTTTCCAAACAGATTATTGGCCCTGGCAAGAAATAGCAAAACTGTGTGCAAACCCTTAGTAAAGGTTCTCTTCCAGGAAACTTTTAGTGTCATCCAAATAGTTCTGAGGCTTTAGGCAATAAGGCAATGGCACAAAATTAATGTCTTCCCAGTTTGGATCCATTCTTGCTAATTATTTTAAATATATTTCATAGTATCAGGAGACCTGGTACTTGGTTAGTTGGTCGTTTAATGCTGTCTGTAAATCTGCCCTTCCTGCTTTTCTTAATTCAGCGGTTCTCATCTTAAAGTTTATGACCTTCACAGAAATGTGCTGTAATTAGGGATTTTCCGGGGCAGGATACACATGGAAATCTGTCTGCTGATCATGTCACTACATATCCTACTGGTCAGGGACAGGTAGCCCAGTGTGTGCTCTCCCTACCACCCAAGCTGGTGCTTTGGCAAATGCTAATCTGGAAATCACAGGAAACCTTCTCTCCATGGCCCTGACACCGAGCTGGAGTGACTGCTGGAACTGGCTGGCATCCAGCTGACCTCATGTGCAACCAGGCTGCCTGTTTTACACAGATGTAGCTTTACATGACCTTACATTTACACTATGATGCAAATAAGCCATTTTGATAGTGAATATTATTCATACACTGATATTTCAAATCTCCATATTATTTCTGACATTGCATGTTATCTCATAATTTTTTTTTTTTTTTTTTTGCATTTCCAGAAAACTCTTTTCTCTTTAGCCATATACCAAAGGTAGCCATTCTCAATGAGTTTGAATTCATGGCTCACTTGGCCTTCATAGGAATCTAAAGAAATGGTGGCTGCTCTTGAAGCATAATTTCAATATTTAGTTGCAATTCCAGTTTACTACAGCTGGTGTCCGTCATAAATTCTCTCAGAATTCCATTCTTAAGTGGAAGGCTCATCAAACTACTGATTTCCATTCACTCTGTTTAGTTTGCATCTAAAATAGTTTAGAAGCTATTAAATAGCAAACATTCATCTTCATTTCATCAGGACTGAAACATGGGGATAAGTCTTGCCAGACCTATAATACATCGTCACCCAAAGCTTGGGAGTAGTTTATCACTTCTTGTCTTCTGTGTCAGGTACTTGAGGTCTTGTCCCTTTCAGAAAGTCAGAGTGTGCTGCAATCATAGGGACATATCATGGATATCCTGTCAGATTGCATTTGACATTGTGGATTGCAAGATTATCCCTGGGGAATTCACCTGCGTGATAATCTAATATTTTTTTTTAAATTATTTTAAACTTTTTTGGGGGACAGAGGTTACCCCTTTTATTCCTGAGCAATGTCTAAAATAATGGATCCTTGAGTCTGGACTGGAGTCTTGCTTGTATTTAAACATTAGCTGATAATAATTTTATACATCATGTAAATCTTTACATAATGAAGTGCTTTGGCATTCATCTCATGCAGTTATATTTGCTTTTTGATGACAAACTAAACTGCCACTATGTGTGTAGCATTTCAAGTGCCCTCTACCCTTCCAGCCTGATTTGCTTTGAACTTGTGTGGTTGTGTTTTAAATTAGGCATATAATATTAAAGTATTTATTGGAAATAGTAACTTCCGAATGCTTAACCCTTCCCAACTGGAATATCTGTGGGTTAAGTGTGGTTTTGATGTAAAGAAGGACAATTTTCCTATTGTCTTTCAAAGGGCTTGCCCTCTGTTATTCCACAAGTGAATATGACCCTCAGCTTGCAAATCCCCACTCTTCTTTCCTTCTCATATGCAATGTTCTGTGACAATAGAAATATAATCTTCAACCTTGTTTTGTCTTGTTAACAGCATGTGGTTAGAATATTGTACTGTCATTTCAGGAACATTTTTACACTTGTCCCCTACTGTCTTGGCTGGTTGCCAGCACGGTGATTTATGCTTTGTTTGCCTCCAGATGTGATTATTGCTTTTCTTTCCTGGATGGGCTATCTGAAAGGATTCTTCACACATTAAAATGCCGAAGCTCTCAAATCAGGGACTTGCTTAAAGTAATTTTCGGTGAAAATGAGCATAAAAATTCCTAAAGGAACAGAAAGCACCTGGACAAAATTTGTATTTCAATAAAATTTAGAAACTAAATTATCTTGGCTTTAAAATGATGATGTAAGCTATTACAGATTCAAAGTATGTAACCTCATCTTTTTAAGTGCAGCCCTGGGCTATATTTTCTAGTCAAGGGAAACTTTTCTATGCCACTTAATATGTTTAGTAAAAACTCACACTTTTATGGGGAAAAGACAGCTTAAACAGAACATTTTTATAAGCTGTTGATTTCTTTCTTCTTTCACTTTAGAAATTACTTTAATGCCTCCTTGAATATATGTTGAACTTCAAGGAAGTTAGAACTTCATACTCCTAATCAGTGCTGCATTCAGAGCACTTAACCTCATAAATATATTCTCTTTCATGTAAGACTCCTTTTCCTCCAGTTCCCCAAGTATCTGCAGAAAATAGTTGACCTAAACAAGTTATGATCGGGGATGTTGGAGGTGAACAAAGAAATAATCATGCTTTAGTGATCAAAGTAAATAATTTTGAATAAAAAAACCCTCTTAGTTTTTATCCTTTTTTCATCCCTCTATTCAGCCCCACTTCCCTAATATATATGCTCTTGAGTTTCTTGGGTTTAAGTGTATATTGTCTCTGACTTCAGTATGAATGATAGACTAGCATAGTTTTCCATTAGATGTATCAAGAAAATGCATTATTAATTTGGAGTAAATATGAACGTTTTTAGAGGAAATGGTTCAGATTGAGACATCTGGAAAATGAAAGCATTATATGTTGATCCACTACAATTTGCTGTGATGGCAGTGATTTCTTATTCATTTGCCTTGGTACCGGTGAAGAGAGTATTGTATCTAAAAACAGAACTGGTTGCACTGAATTATTTAGAAAAATACTCTGAAACCAGAGGAGAACCACTGCAGCTACACCTAATCAAGCAAGACACATTCCAGTTCTGTTGCCTATAAGTATACAGGGTCAGAATGTATTCATTTTTGAAGGCACCTTCCCTTCTGCAGCAACAGGAGGCAGATCCCCTGTGTAACCTGATAGTAGTACCAAAATGCCCCAACAGCCACAGAAAATTGGTGTTTTTTACGGAGTAGCTGGACCAGTTAGTCCCTGAAAGTCCCTGACCCAAGGCAAAAAGGGCTTTTTAAAATTAAATAAATAACTGAGGAAAACCGTGGAATAACAAGGTGGATGTCTAGCTTGCAATTCTATTTATTAACAGCAGAACTGTGCACCGCTGGCTCTTCAGAGTGTGTTTGTGCTGCCTTCAATTACTCGCTGAGGGCTGCTCAGATCCGGCCTCCGTGTCATTGTTTGTATTGCACAGGAACAGGAATCAAGTCTGTCACACTTTTGATGCGTCTGCCAAGTCAACAGCACAGTCACTGTAAGTACTTATCAAAAACCCCTCCGTGTTTTCTACCAATGAAGACAGAACAATTTTTGCCCCTTTGCTTGCTTTTATCACTCTGTGGAAGATTCCTTTAAAAGCAACATTTATTTGTCAACTGGAAAAAAAAAAAAAGATCTTGTCAGGTGTTCTTAATTATAGATTTTGAGATTTATGGAGTTCACTTTTTATTTTTCACTTCAGGACATATTGTCTCAAAAAACGTAAAATAAATATTAAGAGGGAGCATTGCATTTTTATGTTTGCTTACTTTGGCAGTTACTTTATAAAATTCCTCTACTTTTAAGGAATCAGATCTAGCAATAGTCCTTCCAGAAAACAGAGGTTTGGACAGGTAGATATTTACTGAATCCCAAAATACACTTAAATACAAGCTATCCTAATCTCTTTATGGGAGAATATTAAGCTGACATTGTCAGTTTAATTTCATCAAAGGCATAAACGTCCTGTTGCCCCAGGGACTCCAGGAAAAGGTATTTTCAGTTTTGGTCATTATGCCAGGCATAATAGTCTCTTTTCTGAATTGCTGTTATGGTTTTAAAATAGCAAAAGCAGCAGAATGCAGAAAGTAGGATACAGAAAAAATCCATACACTTTATTTTGGGTTGTCTGTAATGGACAAATGCTCCAAGATAAGGTAAAATTATGGTAAAATTCCAGCCCTGGAAATTAGGTGGTCTTTGTTTCTGTATCTAATAGTGTTAATCTGGCAGCTTTCATTAGATCCACAGAGTTGGTTCTGCACTCCTTAGAGTCCAAATCAGTCCTAATTGAATAGTTAATGATGGTGTTACAGTTTAAGACCAAATGACAGTGCAGAGACTGAATAGATTTGGATACTGAAACACTTCAGTCATAGATTTATGCAGTCTTTGGAATTACAGGTCTCCCCTGCTCTGTGGAAGAGATGGCACAGTCCAGGAGAGAAGTCAGCAGGGTAGCTTAATTGTTCCAGCCCTGCCATGTGTCCTCCTTTAGCTGTGAGCATCCTCTTGCTTGCAGGTGTCCCTGGAGACTGAAGACATGAACCCCAGACCTGTTGCAGGCCCTGTCAGTACCAGTGTCAGGCAGACAGTGCCTGATTCTGGGCTGGCTCCCTCCTGCACTCGGTGCCTCAGAACTGGCTCTGTGCTGCTGGTGCTCACAATCCGCTCCTCTCACAGGTTCTCCTCCGGAAGTGACTTCTCCACTCTTATAACTAAATTACTCCCTTATGCTGTAGGGTTGAGCTGCTGCAGCAGGTTGTTTTGTTTAAAACAAGTCTGCAGTGAATGTCTCAAATGGGTTCTCATTCATTTATTAGATGCCAGGTGCTAACCCTGGAATTACTGGATTTAGATTCTCACCTACAGCTCATTTCTCTGATACCTAATAATAACCATCAACAATCAATTTTGTATCCCTTTTATTACATTTTTCAAAAAAAGCCAGCAAAAATAATCAAAGCCCTAACTGCATTGCTGCTGGTGATACTGGCCATAAAGCTTCAGCTGTACACTTAGTGCAAAAAAAAGAAATAAAAATCAACTGCACCAACAACCACCCCCACATCCTCAGCCCCACTGAAACAACAACAAAATGCCTGCGGCTTTACAGAATGCAAAGATTTCTCAGTTGGACTTGATCCACCTTATTTCCAGTAAGTTTCACAGTCAGGAGGAAAAAAAAAAAAGTTGCTCTGTTTAAAACATAAAAAAAAAAAAAAATTTAATGGATTAATTTGCATTTTGCTATCAGTTATCCATGATTCATACTTACATCTTGGAATACAATACATAGATGAGTCATACAGAGAAACAGCCTCTGCATAGGAAATTACACTGTCATTTTTAAAGCTCAAACAAAGATGGGCCACAGTAATCACAGATAAATCTCCAACAAGTTGGAGTACTTGTTTAGAAAACCCACTCCCCTGTGTGTGTGTGGAACCTGACTCAGAGCATAGCAGGGGCTCAGTTACTTAACTCCCATTAGCTCTGGTGGTCTTGGGAACCTCTCAGGCTCACCACTTCAGCTTATCTTTTTTCCTAGGAACAAGATATCTTAAAGGACAGCTTGAACTCTGGTGTTCTGACTGAGCCTCCTTCCAGGGCTGTTTTTTCTTTCTCGGAGCTGAATGAGCACCCACAGTCAGGTAGTCAGGCGTCAGACTCTGCTACCTGCAAACTCTAACAGAGCACACCCTCAGCGAGCTTTAGAAGAGGCTTGAGAACAACAAAGTCAGGTGTGCGTGCTGGGACAAGGTCCCTCCGAATGGAACTGATGCTCTGACAGCCAATGGCTGTCCCAAATCCCACAGGAGGCTGAACAGGATCAGCCCAAAGAACTATGACCATTGGAGCTCACTGTCTAGGGAGGTGGAATTACTTCTGCTCATGTAAGACCTTTGATGAAGAAGTGACCTTTGTATATTAATGTGTCCTCTTAGCATTTCTGGAGGCTTGGGGAATAGCCTTGTTCTCTTCTGGATGAGGTCATCATTCAAGACAGAAGGAATGAAGCCCAAGAGCTTCCTAGCTTTTCCAGGATGCTCTTGAATATTCCAGAATGATGGAAATGGGAGAGGGGGGTTGAAAATATCACACCAACAGCATATGCTGTCTGCCAAATGCGCTGTAATTCCTTTGCCTTTTAAATAAACACTATTCATAGGCCTGCAAGGGGAGGAACTAAACATTCTAAGATTTGAAGCTCTGTACTCAAGAGGCTGAACATCATGCAGACTGTGGTTTCTGAGTTCAAATATGAGTAAACCACAAATTTTCCCAAATTCTAGAAACATGAGACTGCACACCTTTAATCACTGGTATATAGTTTACCTGATTAGTGTTTTCAGAGCATTAGTAAAACTCACAGAGGGAAAACAGACATGAAAACTAGAGTGTATGTGTGAA
The DNA here is from genome assembly GCF_003031625.1 of Empidonax traillii. Taxonomy (NCBI): domain Eukaryota; kingdom Metazoa; phylum Chordata; class Aves; order Passeriformes; family Tyrannidae; genus Empidonax; species Empidonax traillii. The sequence continues at coordinate 295,752 of NW_020955691.1, forward strand.
ATATCACTGATGATGTTATATATGAATCTGAAATTTGTACTTCATTCAAGTCAGGATCTAATCCAGCTCCCATTAAGTCAGTGGGAATTTTGCCAATGAAAACAATAGTAACAGGATCTGGCCAAAATAATTTAATCCACCCTCTTCAGCTGCTGTGCTCACAGCAAGAATGTTGCCATTAAGAAGTTTATACGGACATAAATATTCACTTTAATTTCCTAGAGTTTGTCTACTTGCTTAAAATTGCATTTGTGATTAAAAAAAGAGCAGCACAGTATACTATGGCTGCATTTTAATCACTCTAGGTTCAGGAATAAATAGAAAAACAGCTTAAATGTTTCATACAGATTATATTGCGATTTTGAATTAACAGTTCATTTTGGAGTTGTTTATTTCTCTTTCCTTTTTTCTTGGTTTATTTTTCTTCTGTTGGTTCAGATTTCTGTTGGTTTCAGGTTTTGTGTGAGAGTGATTGTGAGGGGTTTGGATTTTTTCTCCTATAGTCACATTCTGGAGAATTGTCACTATGCATGTTATATCACTAACTGCATCTTGCTTCACAATGCTGCGATTCCATTCCAGGAGGAGGAAAGGTTTAGGGGTGTATCATACTAAGGCCATGTTTAATAGGTTGCTACAAGCCTTTGGAGGATGTAAGACAATAACAAGGGAAAGTCTTCAGCAGCTGAAGCATTTTTGAAAACAGCATTCAAAGGTTTACAACACCAGGCCCTGCTCATCAGGGGTGCCTGCTGCCCGTGAACTTCATCAAGAGATGTCTGGACTGGGAGTTGCTCAGGTTGAGCTCCTTGGCTTAGAACTTGCTCAGGGAGGACAAGATGCCTCTTTTGGAGGCCTGGTGGCCTGTGCCTCTATGCCTGGCATCTGTTCTGAGCTGACTGCACTTGAGTAGTTCTGCAGCTCTGCCCCTCTTTTCCCTCCCACTGCAGGTACAGCAACAAGCCCTGAGCTGTGCACACACTGCAGCTGCAGTCAGCCCTTCCTGGAGGAGGCAACCGTGGATATACTCTAATAAAGGCCTCAGGATTTTGGGGAAAACTTAGTTCTGCTAATGGCTGGAGACGGAAGGGAAGCGCTTGGGAATCTGTAGAGGCTGATCTGTAGTGGGAATGGGTGAGTCTGGGGTTGTGGCAGCTGCTTTTGCTGCTCCCAGGACACTGCCTCACTTTACAACCTGACGTGTGCTCACCTATAGACACCTAGATTACACCTCCTGAAACTGCTGCTGACACCGGTCAGGGACTGAAACAGTTCCCTCTGGTTTGTTTCCCTGACAGCTCAGGAGTGAAAGGGGCAGGAGCAAAGCAGAGAGAATGCACACTGGATACCATTTATGGGTAACCACGTGTCTGATAGCACACTGCACTTACAGGGGCTATTTCCTGTTCTAGCAAACTTCAGCAAGAAGGATAATCGTATCTCCCATGCCTCCCCTGCCTCTCCTCTCTTTTTCTCCCCACAGCCTTATAACATCATCTTGTCCTTTGTTACTAAAGTCAAAAAGTCACTGAAACTTCAACTCTTCTCCTGCCCTCCCTCTCTTCTTTTTCTCCTTGGAGATACTTCCTCCTGTTTCTGAAGCCCTGAAAATCTCTGGAGGTTGAACTAAGGCAAGAACATACCATGCATCCATTCTGACCCCCTTTATGGCCCCACAACAATGTCTAGTGTTCTTGTTCTTCTAAGGCAATCTGATTTTCCTATCTTAGGTGTAAGTAGCAAGCAAAAGAAAATCTCAGTGCAGCCTGAGTCCAGGCAGAGAGGAAGGTGGGAGGCAGGGACGTGTCCGAGGTGTGCACTGCTGTACATGTGTTCCAGTTGCCTCCTGACCCCATGAGAGACTGTGTATCTGCAGTGTGTATCCAGACTGAGTCTGTGCATCTAGACTTCAACTCCTCATAGGACAAACTTTAAATTCACATCTGGGTTTCCTCTGATTTTCATTCTTGCCAGGCCTTGGGCGTGGTCTAAGTGATGGTATCCAAACCCTTCTCTCTGCCACCTCTGATGAATTTGATACTGGGTCTCACTTTTTCTTTCTCCCATTGTCTAGTCTTGGTTCCTATGACTATCTCCATACTGCACTATAGAGATATGTGCATTAGTTATGTATTTTTTTAAATTAATATGACAACTGCAGAGGCTGTTACCCAGGAAATATTTGGATCATTTCACAGTGGATATCTGAATTCTATTAGTGGGTAGTGAAGGTTACAAAATTCTCATCCTCTCTCCTAAAAAATATTTGTGAGGATTTTATGTCTGTCTCTGCAAAACCATTTAATTCTGCATTCTGACTATCTGGTTATAAAGTTGATTGTATATTAGATTTGGTTTATGAAAGAGACAGCAAAATTCAATGGATTGAATTAAAATCCTGAATAGGAAATGAGATATAAAAACATTCCTCCTGGATATATTATGAGTTCTGTGACTGAACATTATTTTATATTTATATTTGATGATTTATTTATTCCAAACAGATTAATTACAATGATGATTCTGAAAACAAAACAGCATCTCTCAATGTATAAGTTGCTTGATTTTTGGGGGGGTGGGTGTGTTTTTTGATTATCTAATCTATTGAGAGAATTCATGCATCTTTATTATAGTACTTAATGGCCTGGAAACACATTACAACAGCATAGTAGTTTATTTATAGCTATATAAAGTTGAATTACTTTTAATGAGACATTTGCATACAATTATTGCAATCACACTGAAATGGAACAGCTACCTCAGCACATTTTTGAGACTTTGGCTGAAGGACTCTGTGGATTTCCCCTTGCAGCTGCTGGGAAAAGGAAATTTTTTAACTCGTGCTCCAGGATGCAGTTCATGCACTACCAGGGTTTCTGGAGGGAGGGAGCCCATGTTGTTCCAAATCAAACTGTAAACACTGATTCCCCTGAGAAGTCCAATGGGCTTGGTGCAAAATGTGAGTAACGAGTGTTTTCATGGATGTCAGCTCTCTCGTAGTAAGTCTGTTTTCTATTTCAAATAATATTTTGCATAAATCAGTGTCTCAGTAAAATAAGCAATACCAGACTGAAAAGAACACAAGGCAACTGTAATTAAGCCATATGTTTAGTAATGTGCTGAACAAACAATGGAAAAAAATGACTCTTTGGTTACTAAATCAATTGTAATCAACCTCATTCCACCCACTCATCCACCTCTATGAGGGGATAATAGAGCTGTAGATAGCAGGAACAAATCCAGCAACTTTTAAGTTAATAAAGCAAAATTGGTGGTTCAGCTACACGTGTTGGCATGAATGTATTGCTCCCTACAGCTTTATCTCTACAAACATCTTTTTGCTCCCAGAGGGCACTTTTAAATACATACTGTTAAAATAAATATAAAGGAATTTCTCAGCTTTATAATTAAAGCATCATTTAAGATTTCTCTGCCTGTTGCCAAATAGTTTGAAATGCGATGGATTATTGCTAACAAACTATTTATCTCCAATAGTCAAATACAACCTATGGGGTAATATTGCTTTCATTTGTGTAGAGTGAATAAGGCTATTGGAATATCTGGTGTTTAGTTTGTCATCAGGCAGCTTGTCAAGCTAACAGTGATCACATAAAATCAGGAATTCATGGCACAGTGATTGCCATCACATGGTGTGGGGTAACAGCTCAATATGATTCTGCCACTTTGATGTAAGTACAAGATAGTAGAGGGTCATCTTTCATCAAAACCTCCCTGATAGATGTGGCAGAGGAAAGGCATTTCCAGCCTCTCAGGGTGAGGGGGAAGATGCAAAGGGGCGGGTTCAAAATCTTCTGGAGCCTGGAGCCAAAACCTGTATTTTTGTGAGCTACATGGAATGCTTGGCAACTGGTCACAGCTGCTGGCTCTTCTGCTGTGGAGTATCTCTTGCTCCTGCCAAAGAAGAGTGCTGTTGTTAACTAGGAAAGCATTAAAAAAGTGACTGCTCCATGTCCATGTGTTTGCAATAAGGAGCAAGGCAGGATCCTGCTGGAGAGGGAACTCACTGTTTCAGGCACTCGTGGACCCAAGGCTGTCCAGCAGGCAGTGTGAACAGAACTGCACCACAGACAGAACCCTGATTAATTTTAAAATGTGTTGTAGCACGCAAACACTGGTGGAATACATGCACAAACTTTTATAATCCTTGCCAACTGCAACAAGGGAATGTCAGTGGAGTTCCAGTGACACTGCTTTGGTTATCCTGCATATTGCAGTATTGATGTATGGTAGGAAGTGTCTGGGAATTCCTTTCCAGTGAAGAGCACACAGAAAATGTGTTTAATGCTTGTATCTTATTAACTTGTAACTATTAGTCAGTGAACTATTTAAAGAGCTAAGTACTGTTTAACAGTAAAGGACAGTAAAGGACATTCCCTTGTCAGCTATTTGGTGGTCCTCAAAGAGTAGAGATGGCTTCTGGGCCTGAAAGAGAATAAAGGAAGAAGCAGAAGTTTCTAATTCCTGGGTTGAAATTCTCTGGAGGTGTTTGTCCAAAGAAGGAAAATCCAGATCCCAAGAGCCTATTCCTAAAGAGAATGCAAAACTGCATTACTTTTCTGTATTTCTTATGTAAGATTCCACTAATCAGGATTTCCTGGATAAAGGAATGTCAGCTAAATCTTAATTTTTGCTGGCTTCCCACAAAGTAGTGATTATTAAATCCAATAAATACCTCCTACAAATACATATATGCAATGCTAAAAGTCTAATTCTTATTGTAGGAAAAAAGCTTTACAGCTTTGCTTGTAGTTTATAAATATTAATGAAATAATTTTTAGTAGATCCTTGTGAACTTAGAAGATACCTAGAAAGTGTATTCAATTATTGCATAATGAAATCAAGAGTTTGAAGGGAGTGGAGGCAAATCCTGAAAGAGAATTGAAATTTGCTTGGAAAGTTCAGATACACACCTTTGGTGATTTTTAAAAACACTCTGAGGTCTAAGTTACATTAATGCCTTGATGCTTTTGAAAATCTTGAATGTCTATTTTCATTTTGAAATCATGTTTAAAAATGTTAGTGGCTTGACCAAAGCTACAAAATGAGCAAGAAGTGAAGTTAGGGGTGGAAATGAAAGTCATTATTTTAATTTTTAAGATTATTCTGCCCTAACCAACCTGTGTACATTGGACTGATTTTGTTCCAGCTTTCTTTACACTGATGATATACAAATGTCACCTGTCTTGAGGTACCAGTATATTCAGCCTTGAATATTCAGCAAAATTACACATGAAGATCTGTGGGTAATGATGAGACACCAGACATAGATGTCACTGGACCCATCCAAGTGAGCTGAAGAGCCAAGTGCAGCAGCAAGCTTGTGTCTCGTGCACCTGCTTTGAATGTTTGGGCATAGAGGCTACAGAAACACCTACATAAAGACAACATTAAACTACAGAGAAACAGTAATAATGTGGAAGGGTTGTCAGTGTCTGTATCTGTGGCTGCAGGTCTTCAGTGGGAAATGGAATAGGACAGGCGTCCTACTAAAGCCCAAGCATTTCTTTCAATGTTGTTATCTTACGTAGTTGGAATAATATAGAGTATGCAAATAATCCTGGCATTGGAATGCAATGCAATGTCCCTTTGCCATACAACTTCTCTTCTAAAGAATGAGTTGGGTGCAACCATGTAGATGCCGCTGAGCTTAGGAGAGACAGGCTTCGGGATGAGACACAGTGGAGGAGCCCAGATAAGTAAGTCCATCTCTCTGTACTGTATAAGCATTGAAGGCAAGGGTTAATAACAATCCCAACAGTTCTCTCCAAACCTGAAGTCATCCCAGAATGAGTAGCAACTCACTGCTTCTTTCATTACACCTTTATTGGCAAATGGAAAGTATGTGAAATACTGTGACCATATGAAATAAATCCAGGTGAACCAAACTGACCATGTGGCAACTTGTTTGAGATGTCAGTTCTGGGGGCTGGTGGCAGTGGTCATGTTTGGTCTGGTGCCACCAGCTGGCGTGGGGCCAAATGTACTGTCAGTGGTCATTGGGTGTTACGTTTACAGAGCCAGTGCCAAGAAGTTCATGCAGCTGAAGGATGGGAGGCTGAATGGGATGTGAGTCAGCCCCTGAGTCAGCTGTCCTGCAAATGGCCAAAAGCTGCTTTATCATGTGTTGCTGCCAATGTATTGGAGAAGTGCAGTCTACTCGAGAGGGACACTGGGGATGGGGATGATGGAGGAGCTGTTAGACATTGTTTCCTGGCAGCCTGCTCGTGGATGGCTGTAGGGGCTCTGCTGGGCTTTCTCAAACTGTGCTTCTCAAATTTAAATTCTTTGTGTCTTATGGTGGTACAGGCACCGTGCAGTGAGGGATGCTCGGGGAATGTCTCTCCCAGCTAGGCTGGCAGACTGAGATCTGGGGCATCAACTTCTTCCTAGGAGTGGAAGCATTGCCCTACTAAAGTTACATAAAGCTCAGTGGTCTTACAGTGTGTTTACATACATTTGAAGCAGAGTGAATCAAATGGAAGTAAAAGATAAAGAGAACAAATGTGGCCTTCATGAAGATTTATAACATGTCCAAACTCAGGAGAAAGATTTGCAGTAACGATCCAGGAGATGAAAATAAGTTGCTTTGCATTACTAATGGACAGTTTACATTACAAATCTCTTTCCCATATTGCACGGTATGCATACATTATGTAACGTCCTCCCTGTCTCAAGTGGATAAATAACATTAGCACAAAGCCAAGAAGATTTATAGCATGAATGAGTATCTCTCTATTACTCTTTTCTGATGAAGTTTCTGTAACTATTCCTATTGCATATGAATTACTTCACTGGCCAAGCTAATTCCTGGAGTAGCTCCCTTGGCTCCATTGGAAGCACTCCAAAGACGATTTTGAGGTGTACACTAAAGCAGGTCACACAGTGAATAGATGGATGTTATAAAACAAAGTACTCATGGTAATTGGCAGTGGCATCATCTTATCACAAGTTTGTAGTCTCTGTTACAGCTATCTCTATTACAGACCAGTTCTTTTCTTTTTCTATTGTTTGTATTCTAAAGCAATTAGCTCCTTGGAAACTATTTTACCTTTCATCTGGAGACAGATGCTACTTCTGCTTATGTTTTTATTGTTACTAGAAGCTAATATGACTTTGGTTGTTCTGTTAGAAGTGTACCATTGTACTCAGACTGCCTGCCACCTTGCAGCTAAAGATCACAAATTACATTGCCCATCTTATGCCTCCCAACAGTCAGAAGGTAAATAGGTACTTCCATAGATGTTTAATAGACAAGAGCAATTAAAATTCCGTCTTGGCTGGAAAGTTCTAATGGGTTTAGAGTGCTTGCCTTTTGGGAATGGTCCTTGCTCATTCACATACCAGCTGTTCCTTCTGCTGGAAATCTGAACGTTTCTTGGTAGACTGTGCATCTAAATGGACTTTATGTTGTGGGTGGAGGTTACATCAGTGCCTTGACAGTTTGTGTAAGGGCCTGGGTCTGCTGCAACAAGCTTTTACATTTCTTCATAACATGTGTTTCAGATCACTGCAGAATTATCACATCATCACACAAATGATCAATGCTGGTTTTGAGTCCAGGAGGGAACCAAATTTAAAAGGAAACTGCATGTGCACAACTTCAGACTTTTAAATGGGAGCTGCTGCTAAAAGGCTCATAGGAAAGTCCTGGTACAAACTGAAGTAAGAACAATGTCTTCATAGTTGTAAAATTTCAGATCCAATTTTTCCAGGGTGCTCAGCAGCATTATTTAAGATGAAAAAATTGCTGAAGTTATGTTAATTATGCATGTGTAACAGTCCAGGAAATGTGGACAATCTTAAAATTAAGAGAAAAGAGTTTGATGTTCTATTTAATATTTAATTTCACACCCCCATAATTAACAAAAAACTAAATTGTGCCTGAACTCCTTAAAATGCATACAGACTGACATGAAGTATGAACATTTTCAGTCTTAAAGGAATAAAATTGAGAAAATGGCAAGCAATCAGAAACAAAAGTTACATTACATGCCTAACTATTGTATCTATAGTGGCCACTACTACTGCTATTATAATACACAAGAGAATTTGAAAGCATTTAGATTTGCCTTTTCAGCTGACAATCTGCCGCAGGTGCTGTGCCATTATAAATAACTATTCAGCTGTTATGTGTTATTGTCTAAATCACCATTTTGAACCTGAAGTATAAGCTGTACAACCCATAGATCAAATCTAAGAAATTGGCTCTTGTTTACAATGTAGTTATTTTAAAAGAAGAAAATACCCAGTAAATCAAACTCACAAAGAATTTTAATTATGCTACTTGTTCCTGGGAGCAGTATTACGGTTTTACATTCCAACACTGTGTGCATGGGAAATGTAATACACAACACCTGTTAACAATATGTACTCTGATGAATGCTTGGCTAAAAATTGGTTTCTGATTTTTTTTTTTAAATTATATAGGGTGGGGAGAAAGAAGATCGAGTCCATTTTTTTATGTAAGCGCACAAATAGTATCTATTTAGGTATAATGATTTACATTTTACCATCAGATGAAATCATATAGGGAATTTTTTGGGACTCATACAGAAATAATTATGATTACTCAATCATTATTATGTGAGTGATAATAGGATTCATGAACAGCAGCAAAGGGTGTAGGTAGGACTGGAAAAATGGTTTTCATTACAATCCCCTACTTGCAGCCTCTGATTTTCAAGTCTCGTTTGGCATCAAAAATTTACATGTTTGAGTTCAACTTTAAAAATGCTTTATTTGGATTGCATTCAATTTCTTTATATTTTTCTCACAGCCACAGTGAAAAGTTTTGTTGAAAAAATATTTCTCCGGTATGTATATAAAACATCCAGTTACAGTCTATACTTTAAAACACAGCAGAGGCAGTTAAAATTTAAATAGTCATTTATCAAGAGTAATGTCTGGCTTGGGTAACATGCTAAAGGTAGTTACCAAGAAGGAATGCATGATCCATGTGGTAGTGTAAAAGCAAGAGGTAGAAGAAAAATTAGGCTGTGTGTGATAAACCCAGGAGATAAAACTTCAAGTCACTTTTGTGTAGGAGAGCCTGTAATCATCTTTTGAAGCTAAATATGGTTTTGGAATTTGATCATCTTTTCATCAAAGGAAGTTTCAACATTTACATCAGAGGAAGTAAAGAGGCAGAAACTACAGCTGAAAGAGCATCCCCGATCCTCCATTTTGGGGACTTTTCATTTTTACGACAGTTGAGTTCTAACTGATAATTTTATAAATAAGTAATGGCTCAGTCCTCTCATCCTCACATTGGCTGAACTCCTCTGGGTTTGCCTGTGGATTGCTGAGCTGGTGTCCTGCTCAGGTGGCTGCAGCACTGAGTTAAGGGAGCCCTGATGAGGGATGACAGCGGGCGTGTGCATCGCTGGTTCTGAGCGCACTGAAAGGTTGAGGAGAACAACTGCAAATATTACTCATGCAGCCTAACAAAGCCGTGTGCTGCCGAAGACAAATGGTTGCACTGCAGGGTTCCCAGGGAACAAAGGAAGTTGTGGCCTTTACAAAGTACACAAATGGAAGAAATAGTTGTATACGCAAAGTCTGACTCACAGCTCATGTAAAGAATATGACAAACTTCTTACTCTAATTCATTAACTCTAAATAATGTGCTTTCAAATGCCATCCCCAGAAGCAGTTTCTATTGGAGCTATTTTTTCTCCTTGTGCCACAGATTGTTTTAAAAGAATTATGGGAAATGACAGCAGTAGAACTAAAGTTCGATTTTTCACAGATGAAACTACAAAATGCATGGAGTAATGTAATCCAGTCAGACAAGTGGGTAAATTATATCTTGGTTGCAACAACGCACCACTTGCTGAATATCAATAAGGATATGTTCTCTTCCTTAGAGTAAAAACAATATTTGCTGTTAATGTAAATGGTTCTGAATGTCCCTGGCAGTATAGGCACAGATGCCAAACAGCATTGAAATTGAGCAGGATTGCATATGTTTCATTTGCGAGGAAGAGGAAGACCGTGTTCACAGATGTTAAAACAAGGAGGATGATTCATTTTACGTTGCTTTACCATAATGAAACTCCATTAACTTCTATCATCTTCTTTCAAATTTCAAGTAAATGAGAAAAGCATAAGCTCCAGTTCAAGGAACATTGTCAAACAGTGCACTGAGGTTTTCATTCTGTTTCTAAATTTCCTAGGATAAATATGTGGGTAACTCTGCTCCCTGTGGTCTAAAAAATACCAGTGTTGTTCATAACTCAGCAGTCACAAATATCAGCAGAGTATGAGCTGTACCCCGTCTTTCTCTTCCTTTGCAGTTTGAGTTCCAAGATACTGAAGAACTTGAGGATGGATTAATTAGGCTTCCACTCTACAAGAGGCTAATTCTGCCTCAGATAAATCAATAAATTGCTTTAATAAATACCTTATGGAAGCATTTGACCCCTGATCTGGAAGAAACCCATGAATGTTCTGTATGACATCACATGCAGAGCTTGTGTGCAGTTCAAGTGATATTCTTAGCGAAAATATATGTGCTGGCCTCGAGTCCTCTACTCAATGAGTTTTATTTTTACTAGGAGTAATATACTTAAGCTCTCTAGAGCTCTGCAAATTCATTTTTTTCATGCAACTACATAATCTTTTTGGAGTGAATATGGACATTAACTCCTCCTTGCAGCTCTCTATAAACATATGCTTGCACAGCAGATATTTCAAATTCAGACTCCAGGAAGGAAAGTGCTCCCAGGACTGATTACTGAGTTATATACCCTTTTATTTTAATGTACTCTGCCAAGATGAGTCCATAACCTCAAATGAGTCAGGGAAGAAAAGGGGAAGGGCAATAACAAACAGCTTCCTCGTAATTTTAGACCTATTGCCCAGTGATCACAGAATAACCTTTATGCTTAGACATTTAAGGAGATTTCATGGACATATGTTCATCCACTCACTGGGATTTGTACTCTGTGATTCCAAGTACGCAAGGAGAAGATACATGCGACCCCTAACCCAATTTATCACTTGGTTCTGGTGGCAGGGACACTTAGAATGTTTTGCTAGACTGTAGAGTGACAAATTTCACTCTCTTGAATAGGCCTCACTCTGTAAAATGGAGATACATTTGCTGTACTGACTCTCCAGGTGTTGCTGCTATAGTTGGAATCCTGCTCCAAGACATCACTTAAACATGATGTTATGTCCCATTAATTCAGGCTTGCCAGTCCATATTAAATAAGTAAAGAAATCTTGAGACACCTTGGAAGCTGTTTGTGTAGTCCAGCAAGCAAACTTTCCACAAATATACAAAGAAAAAATACATTCAATTTAAACTGAAAATAGTGACAAGCCTAAAGTTGCACACAGATTCAGGCTGGCATAAAAGTCACAGGGCATTTTTTTTTCAAAAGATGGTTTGGTAAGCTCCAGTATACAAGATGACTTGTGTCTTGGGTAACTATAGTCTCTCTATTGAAAATCTCCCTGTAATTTCAGCTGGATGTATTTTTTTTTCACTTACTGCCCTAAATTGTTATATGCTATTCTAAAAGCTGCTTAATATCATATGGAGAAGGTGGCAAAAAATCAATAGAGCTTCACAGCAAAGACATGAAAGAAGTAGAATATGAAATTTTTGAAAGAAACGATGTTCCCATTTGGGGGCAAAAGGGCAAGGACAATGGAATCAGTGAATTTTATTTCTTTTGCAGGCTTTGCTATGTTATTAAGACGTAATACTTTACACAGTTGTCTTTCTATCTTCCTTGGTCTGCCAACAGAATGGAAAAATACTTCAAATCTAAAAAGTCAAGTTTTGTCTATCAAAATGAAATGTGAAGACAGTTTGCCCAAAAAATTATTGTCTCATCTTTTACACAGAGAAAAATACACTCCAGTTTATGCAAACTTGTCAAGATTAACAGTAGTTTATATCCTTAGGAAAGGTACAGAGTAGATGAGAATTTGAGCTCAAATAGTAGACTGAAGAAAGAATATATACATATGTATTATATTAAAAAAACCTTATATGTTTAATATATGTTGTATATATATTTTATATAGAACTATATGTAATATTGTATTTAACAAATGTTACTTCTGTTTGCCATTATAATTTGTTTAATTTGGCTTATTCCTTCTGGTGATTTCCCTTACTATATTAATTGGAAGGTTCTGCAGTGCACAGCTCATCTCCCTGAAGAACACAGCTCTCAGTGTAACAGTGAAACAATGCTTTCCTGTGCACTCTCAGCAAATCCAAAAACTGCACTAAGCTGATCTTAAATTTGTTGTCCATTGCCACAATGTGCTCACAGCTCTGTAAGACTTAGGCAGCTTAGAGTTACTCAACAGTCAGGGCTGTTCTTTTTGTCTCTTGTCTTGAATTTGGGAACTCTTACTGGATTGTTCTGGTTTGAATGATAACTTGGAGGAGTTCTTGAGATCTACAGAGATTTTGGGGTTTGTTTTAGCAACTGGTGACCTTGAGGGTAGGAAGTTTGAAATAGCGGCGCTCTAAATTATCCACATTGCTTTGTCTAATGCATCAGGTCTTGTAGTTTTGGTTTTTGTGCTAAAAGGTACTTAGAGGGGAGAAAATCCCAAGCTTTCTTAGTTCACACTGACAGTGTACTGCAATGTTATATGCACATTTACATTATTCCTACAGTGTAATATGTAGTAAGGAACTGTCTTGAACTACTGGGTTAAATAAATTCATATTTCTGCTTGAAGTTCTTGTTGGCAAGAAAAAGTACAGGTCCCCTGGAGACTGACTACATGTCCTTTTAAGTCTTTTCTATCTAATTTTTGGGATTTCTATAAACCTCGATCCAATTTCTTGGCACTAGATATAGCAGTCTGTTGGCTACGATCAAGAATAGAATCAATCTAAAATTTGCTTTTATCCTCCATTGCGCCATTTCTCTTTATGGGGAGAGGATAATGGAATCATTGATAGAATACATGCTTTACTACTTTCATTTCTCTGTGTGCGTATTGTTTTGAATAATTGAAAAGTTATGATTTGCTAAATTTAACTTGTACTTTCTTATTGCTGGGCCAAGGACTAACATTACAGGTCTCTCACTATCACTGTCAAATCACATGGAAATTTTGCCTACCTATTAATTAGGTAGACATAGTGAAATACTGAGCTAGATTGTGTTGAAGAATGGTGAGCAAAAAGAAGCAGCATCTCTCCCTAAATAACTCAGGGCTCTGTCCATCCTGCTGCTGACACACCAAAGCAGTTATCCTCCTGTACTTGTATCTTATTTTAATTGGATACTGCCTGAGAAGTGGCAGAATTATCTTTTTGTTTAAATAACAAGTTTTTCTGACAACCTGGGATTTACATGTTTCTTTTCCTAGCACATAATCATTTACAGGATTTTTTTTCTGAAGATATATATATGTAAAACAGAACATTACCTAGAGGGAATGCTGCTCCCTGGATAGAGTATCTGCAAAGAATGTTATAAAGGAGCCAGGAGGGAATGATTAATTACTGTCTTAATGCACCTATGTACAATAATGCAGGGCTCCTTATTATTAAGAGCCATGTAGCACTAATGTCCTGTTGCTTTCACAAATTACCCATTTGTTACTAGGAGGGTCAAACCCACATACTGTGTGGGCAAGACCTCCATATGTGCCTGTGTTTTCTGGATCCTTGTCCCACAGGGCACAAGTCTAAGCAATTTGTTGTCGTGAGGGCTGGCAGCCAGGGGAGCTATATGTCCATCTGATGTTGATGTAACAAGCAAGGCTCCGCTAGGAATTTCCATCTGCTTTTCATCCTGAATTTGCCTACGTCTAATTACTGTGCTTGGTGATGCTTAACTAAAAGTGAATGGGAACATGTTTGCAATTGAACATTTTCATAGGATCTCTGTCTATCGGAGGATGTGTTCATAGGCCTGGAGTTTACAAAATCTTTGTAAAAGAAGGCGTCTGAAAATTTATCCCTTCTCTTGAATTCATAAATTTCATTTACTCCTGAAATGCAAGAACCTCTGCAAACGAGTAACAAAATCAGACTGAACCACCTTGGTTATTAAAACTTTGGAGGACTCAGTGGAATATTCTGGAGCACTTGCAGCTGCTGTTTTTGTTCCAATTGCAGGTGGCCTGCACTATCAAAGCCCTGCTTCGCTCGCAGCTGTGACCTTTATTCTCCTTCTGACATGGACTTGTGTGAGTCCCACAGGCGAACCTGCTCCGTCCCCAAAAGATGTGATACTGTGAGGAGAGCAAAGTATTTCTAGAAAGACTGTAGTGTAGTTCATCATGCAGGGAGCAGCTTGGAATTGCTATATTTGTGATGCTTCAGTGCATCATTAGCAAAATGGAAATCTGAGGACTTGAAAATTGAGGAGAGCAACCAGCTGTTTGCCCAGCCCCTGCCAGGGCTTGGTGTCAGTGGTGATACAGGCTAGAGGTGGCCCAGGCACTACAAGCTGAACAACTTTAATAAAAGACAGAAAGAAGAGAGGGGAATGTTCTCTCCAAGATCCTCATGCACTGGGTGATACAAGCTTTGGCAAAACATCTCCCAAACCTGAACTCTGCTTGCTTCTCAGACAAGTAGAAGAGCACTTACTCTGTTACACTGCGTAAAGCCAGATTTTCAAATATATTCTGTTTAAACTACACATGCTGGAACAGACACTTTCAGGGAACCTTTGCATCTAACACAGCTACACCAGTGGAGAAGGAGCTCTGATCTTCCACTCTTCTAACCTGGAGTGTCTGTGACCATTAGAAATCATAGGAAATCTACCGTGGTTACCTGTACCAGGAAAGGACTAGGTCAGCATTTTAAAACCACTATTTCTGTTTGCACTTGAAAGTTTTGCATTTGAAGGAAATCAAAAAGCCACCTTAAATGCTCACATGCACATACAAATGTGGGTATTGTAAATATGAAGGATCCACATGAAATTAGAAGGAATGGCTTAATGCCACTATTGAATCCTTTCTTTTTGTGTGTATTTTTTTTCCTTTTTTTTTTTTTTAATATCTAAGCCTTCTGACAGTGACTGTCTCAAAATCTAAATTGAAAAGTAGGAAGTTTAGGAGCTCACTACTGGAAATGTGGGTTGAGCTTCAAACAGTGTTCAGCTTCAATCACCTGCTCAGTGCAGGTTTTGTGTAAGAGAGAATTCAGTCCTTTAATATTGGGTAAGAGAAATGGAATTAGATCCTTTAAAGGGCTTTGAGCCTCCAAGTCTTTTACACTGAAAATGTTCATGGAAGTCAGTCGGCATTTTCAATACCAGAGGAATCAGAGTTAAGTCCAGAATCTACCTGTTACCAACTAGGTAACATCAGAATAAGTGTATGCAATGTTATATTGCATCCAAATATCACATCTAATTCCCCAGTTTTAACACCTTACTACATGCAGTGCTTGCAGCTCTGAATACTGTTCTTATTTGGTTAGATTTATACACACAGTAAAAGGGACAGTAATGCGGCTGTACAGCTGACAGCTACAGAGCACAGCACAAATTGTAGGAATTCACAGTGTGGGCTCTATTTCTTTAAAATTCACAGTGTGGGCTCTATTTCTTTAAAATACTATGAATAATTCTCCAAAACACTGCAGGATCCAGCTCTCTGAACCTCATTCAAACAGATTTCTGACTCCATTTGGAAGCGCGATTGGTGTACGTGTGTCAGTGAGGGTCAGGTTGTTTGAGCAGGAAGAGGAGCTATGGATGTGTTGAATATCACACTATAAATCAGAATCTTAGTGGGTAATGGGCATGCTCTTGTCTCTTGTGACCCAGCTAAGACACAGGTACTGTACTTAGCGGTTTGCACATTTTAAGAAACTGATGATGACAACCTTCAGAAAGTGGCAGACTGCTCAGGCACACTGCTCAGGAGCAGTAGCAGACCTTGAGACAGCTGCAGAAATCCCAGGAGGCCCTTGCTTTATGTGGGGCACTGCAAAGAAATTGTTTTGTCATACCAGCTCCCTCAGCTCATCAATAAACTTTGCAAAATAAGTTAGCTCTTTCTTTGTTCTAATTACTCTTCATCCACCAAATGCTTGCATTTTATTTGATCTTGCAGGTAAGTGCTGTTACTCTGAATTGCTGCTGCTGCTGCATGAAACACTAAGCTGACAGAGAAAATGTTTCAATATAGTTTAGTTCACTAGTCTTCTAAGTTAAAAAAAAAAAAAGAATAGGTCAAAGAGGAGAAACAAGGAATACTGATGTGGACTGTAATGGAAATGCAGCTCAGTCTCCAAGTCTTCTTCCATTTACTGTAGTTTGTAAATTATTGTACATAAAACCTGAGCATGTAAATTCAGATCCTTAGTTGGAGTAAGTCTGTATCTATCAACCAGTCCCAACAGATGTGCTGATTTACACCTGCTGACACTGGACCTATAGCAATTGGTGATGACATTGTTGGACTTTTAGCTTTAGAAATTTAGCTCAACCATGGTTTTCAAGAAGCTGAAAACGTTGGGATGCCGTTCGGGTAACTGGTGGGATAACTGCACGGTGCCATCCGTGTAACTGTTATTCAAACCCTGCCAACGGTCTTGTCTGGGTTAGGAAAGCAGTGAGATCAAAATTCCAAGGGGCCCGTGTGCGCGTTCTCGGTCACTGCGGTGTGCCGGTCACACCCGTGTGTCGGTCACGGCCCGTGTGCCGGTCACACCCGTGTGTCGGTCACGGCCCCGGCGGGACGCTGAGGTGCTGAGGGGGCGCGGCGGGCCCGCCATGGCGCGGGGCGGGGCGGGGCTGGGGGCGGGCGGACGGCGGGCAGAGATGGCGGCGCTGGCGCAGGTACCGCCGGGGGGGCGGTGGCTGCGCCCCCTCAGGGGTCCGTGTGGCGTGTTGAGGTGTCCGTGCTGAGCTTCAGCGTGGGGAGGGGTCTGCAGCACCTCCCGTGCGAGGAGAGGCTGCGGGAGCTGGGCTGTTTAGTTTGGACAGGAGAAGGCTGAAAGAGTGTGTTACAGTTTTTTCAGTGGTGCCCAGCCACAGGGCAAGGAGCAGTGGCCGAAAACCAAAACTCGAGAAGTTCCACCTCAACACGAGGAAGAACTTCTGTACATCGAGGGTGGCAGAGCACTGGAACAGGCTGCCCGGGGAGGTTGCAGAGTCTCCTGGAGACATTCCAAACACACCGGGGCACGTTCCTGTGTCACCTGCTCCAGGTGACCCTGCCTTAGCAGGGGCTTGGACTGGGTAATCTCCAGAGGTCCCTTCCAACCCGCGCTATTCTGTGATTCCATGTAAAAATGCAGTATATATATGTATGTGTATGTGTTTGTGTGTATGTATATATGTATATATGTATATATATATATATATATATATATATATGTATCAGTGATGGTGGTAGCACCACTGGGATAACAGATTTAGGCAGGGGAAGAAGAAACCCCACAACAGCAGATCGAAGAGAGGGGTTAGAATATGTGAGAGAAAGAACTCTGCAGATGGGAAGGCCAGTGCAGAAGGAAGGGCAGGAGGCGCTCCAGGCGCTGGAACAGAGATTCCCCTGCAGCCTGTGGTGAATGAAGCCCGTGGTGAGGCAGCCGTGTCCCTGCAGCCCATGGAGGGTACGGGGGAGCAGATGCCTGTGTCGGAGCAGTTCAGGGAGTACCATTCCCCATGGGAGGGACCCCATGCTGGAGTAGGTTGGAGGATGAGTAGTCCTCCCTGTGAGGAGGCAGCAGAGTCAGAGACAACATTAGATGTACTGACTGCAACCATTATACCCTGTTCCCCTGTGCTGCTGAGGAAAAGAGGTAGGGAAAATTGGAAGTGAAGTTGAGCCTGGGAATAAAGGAAGGGTGGGAGGAAGGTGTTTTGACGTTTAGTTTTTATTTCTTATTATCCTACTCTGATTTCATTGGTAATAAATTGAATTTTTTTCTGCCCAAGCTGTGTCTGTTTTGCCAGTGATGGTAATTGATGAGTTTCCCTCTCCTTTTCTCGACACCTAAGCCTTTTGTTTATATTTCCTCTCTCCTGTTCAACTGAGGAGGGGGCTGACAGAGAGGCTTTGGTGGGCATCTGGCATCCAGTCAGACCACCACACTTGGCTTGTTCATGGTAGTAGGAGTGTCCTAATTTTTGATTGTTGAGGGAAAGGCGTATGGTTTCTCTTCAGAAAGACTGAGGGAGTGGAAGCAAGCTTACACCTTCCTTCCAGCAACATCATGGTTGTATTTCTCACCTTTCATTGCTTTATGTAGTTGAAGTCCTCTAGAGAATTTTGCAAATCCACCATGTTCACATTAATATTTGCCTTTTTTTTTTTTTTTTTTTTTTTTTTTTTTTTTTTTTTTTTTTTTTTTTTTTTTTTTTTTTTTTTTTTTTTTTTTTTTTTTTTTTTTTTTTTACTGTTTTCTTTTTTGGCTTGATTGCAGAGGTGTGGTTTCTGACTGGCATCTCATCTCATGCTGCATGTCAGGAGATGTCAGAATAAAAGTTATCTCTCCCAAGAATGCACGAGGTGTTGCATCAGCTCAGAATTTCTCCCTCAAGCTTCTGTATATAGTTGTAGCTACTACAAGATAATTTTCTTCTGGTTGAACTGCTTTGTTGTCTTAGATGGCCAAGAAGTTACTGTGGCAATTAACCACCTTCAGCCCATGCCGTAGTTTATCTTTGTCAGTACAAAAGCTTAACGTTTAGGTTTCCTTAAATAAATAAATCCTCTTCCATGTGAAATGTGTTATTAAGTATTCTAAATGCTTTATGAAAAATATATGCATCTTTCACAGGGCTCTGTGTTAGTGTTCTCTGTAAATATTTTGGCAGTTGGAGCAGCGTAACACTGGGGTAATGCAGTCAGATCACAGTAAAAGGATACAGGGTATACGGGATGGGAAATGACAGGCTGTCAAAAATATATTGTACATCTGTTTGAAATGTACCACTGAAATTTTTGTCGTTTTTACTTCATGGCTTTGTAAAAGGAATCTTTAGAGGAATTCAGTGAACATTGTTTTTCTCTTCACGCATTTTCTGTTCCTTATGTATTGAAGTTTGTTCTATGCACAACAGCTTACTTTTGTGATATTTCCTTCTATCCTTTATGATTTGTTTTATTGTAAACTCTCTGGAAGTGTGTGTTTTTATAAATTACATTACGTAGTCTCCAGTTTTGGCTGAAGCTAGCTTGGCATGGTCTGTATGTAAGCTGTAGGGAACATCAATCCTGTCACTATTTTTTTTATATATTTTCTTAGATCTTGAGACAATTCCTTTTGATTTAAATTTAATATTTTTATAATTGTTCCGACTTGCAATGAGTTTCAGCCAAAAGCATAGTAGAAAATCTGAGTCCTGATCTTAGCAAGTCTTGCTGCTGCTTTACTTTTAACCACATTTTTTCCAATAAGTGGTCTGCAGCTGTGAAAACATCAGTAAAATTTAATGTCATCGTACATTTGGTCAAACATAAATCTTGACGTTTGGACTGTGTGAAGTTTCTGAAACATATTTTGTTATTAAAAGGACACTGTCAGAGTCTGTTGTTTGTAATGGTCCTCCAAAAGCTTTCCTTGCATACAGGTTTTATCTCTTGCATTTGACACATCTGCATATTTCCCCTTTTGAAGGTAGTTGAAATTAGCATTACTATTTTTATTTCCTCATTTGTTTGACAACAGAAGAAATGTTTATGACTAAAAATAGTAACTATTGATTTTAACTTCCCATTGTGGGAGTGGACAAGTAGGGCCTTTTTAAAACAAACAGGAACAGGGAACGTGTTTCTGTTTCTGCCTTTAACTATTTATGTAGATAGCTTCAAGATTTTGTGCTGCTGCTGAAGCACTTGACAGCTTGATAACAAAATGTGTATAATAATACAAATAACAGCCTGTGTTGCTGGTGTGTTTTGGTTGTTTTTTTCATTCCCATTTTGATTAAAGTTGTAACTGATATACAACACTCTCAGGGTACATCTGCACTGCTGTCAGCCGTGTCGCTCAGGCAGAGGTAGCTGAGGCACTTTACGTGAACAAATGGCAAGTGTCTTGCTGAGGCAGCAGAGTTCAGTCCAGTCTAATTTTCCTTGGTAGTGTGAGGACAGGAGGATCTTGGGCTCCTCACACTTAAGGTATTTGCTACAATTTAAGAGACTCTGTAAGCTGTTCCTTTATGTGTATATTTTTGGAAGTCATATTTTTGCAAAGTGTGGTCGCTGTGTTGTCAAACACATGCAATTGTTATCTTCATCCACTGCAGAGGGCTCATCCCAAAGGACAAGCTTAGTTTTTCTTCAGGAGCTCTGGTGCTCATTTCCATTGCTGTATTTCAAGGGCTTTGCCACTCTGGAAAGGCTCTCACCAAAACTGCACATAGTGGGGCATTTTTCCTAGGCAGGGATGACTCACTAAGGGTGGGGGTTTGGGGACTTCTTTCCCACCCCCCTAAACACAGACATATTTTTCAGTTTGCTATTTAACTACAACACTCTGCTGATGATATTTTCTGCTTTGTGGTGGTTTGTGAACATGGGCTGAGAGATTCGAGGAGGATCTTGTTCTTTTGTTGTAGAATGTCTGGTTTGGTATTTTGATTTGATGCTGTTGACAAGGGATGCCCAAAGCATTTGGAGTAACGTATTGAACAGCCAGAAACATATTATACATTCAGAACAGCTAAAAATTCTTCCAAGGAAAATAAAACAGTTACAAATAATTCTCTAGTAGCAGTCTGTATTTAAATAGGCTAAGTCTACTGCTGGGAACGTGTACTGCTAGGATTGGTTTAGGAGTTTTTCTCCTGACACACAAAGATACTATTACCAGAATTAACTCACCTTGGATTACCTCAGTCAGTCACTACAGTTACCAGTAAAATGAACGGTAAATTCTTTGACACCAGTGAACATGTATGAAAAATAGCTTCTCTTCACATTTTCAGTGGTGGTTAAAGACAGCAATCAAAAGACAGAACAGTGTTAAATCAAAATAATTGTAAACCTTTAGTCATGTGTCTGTGGAGGCTTTGCTCAAACAAACTTTCCCCAAGCATTAGATTGTTTATATGTTTTATGGACTTTCAATAGCTTTTTAAATTACAGAAACATTGATAATTTTAAAAATTAATTTTCCAAACATTGTGCTTTCTCTCCCATAGTTCTTCATTGGTTGTTTGCAACAGTATTTCTTCTTATCTGATACCTCTGCTGGTTGTAGTGGACAGTGGTGCCCCAACCCCATCCTTATCGGGAGTAGTACCAAAGATAGCAACACATTGGTGGGGATGTTGCTGCTGAGAATGTTGTTCCAGGCTCCAGGGAATGAAATGGTTCATGGGAGGCTTTCCCTTGCCCTGTGAAGTGTTGGCTTTTGATTTGCAGATTACAGAGCCTTATCTGCAACACTGAGTTACAACAACTTGCCCATCTCTTCAGTTTAAACTGCAAACTTTAGCCGGTCAAAGAGGATGTTTCTAGTGCTAGAGGACCTTTAAATGTGTAGAAAGAGATTATAGGGGACTGAGTGCGAGGCACGTGGAATTATTTTTAAATTAATTTTTGTAATCATACATAGCTTATATATTATATATTATTATATATATTACATAGCTGTAATACCACACTACAGACTGAGACTGAAGCAGCTATTCCCAGAGGTCCTTCTTGCCTTTTGTAATGCACAGAATGAGATGAACGTCAGCATCAGCATGTGAGGTGTGCTGGGCCTGTCAGTGCCATGTGGGTTAGAAAGCTGGATGCTTTAGTAAGCCAGGTTCATACCAGGGGCAGGAGAAAATTCCTCTTTGGACAAAGGTTTTCTAACATGGATATTGTCTGATACCCAAGGAATTAGTTTGGGTAAGACTCTTGGAAGTTGTTTTCCAGAATATTCCATTTTTTAGCTACTAACATGTTCCTTACAGTATGAGATTTAAGCAGTGGGAGAAAAAAGACTTTTGATGCACCTCTATTTACAGGGTACTGCTGTGGTCTGGAGTGGTGGAGGAGGGTCGTGCAGGTGGTTGGGAGTGTCATGGGAAGGTCTTAGTTGTTACTCAGACCTGGCTGTAACCACAGAAGGGATGGTGGAAGATACCTTGATGACAATAAAAATACTATACCTTGAACTTTTTTATGCGTTTCTTTCTGATACAGTGCTAAGTTCCTCATTCTGTGCTGATAAAGTGAATCTGGGCTAATACTTGTAAAATATTAGCATTTTACCTTATTAAGAAGGCAACATCAGTAACATGTTGACTGACTGACCATTAGTATGCCATTTATATAGTGGTGATCCTTATAAATACTAAAGTATCCTGTATATTGAACATCCTGAGAGAAAGAGATGGATGAGTATTAATTCAGCTTCCAAAACATCCATATCAGTTATTCTTTTAATTTAGCTCTCACAGCTTCTAAAAAAAAAATCTCATGTTCAACAGGTTTCTAACACCACTGTTTACTTCAGGAAAGCATTCATATTTTTTCTGGTTATTAAAAAATGTCTTTCAATAATTGTATAATATTAGCATGGAGAGCTGTTGTTTTTCCCTAGCTAGGGAATGTAGCTTCAATTATGTCAGTGTTACTGACTTTAGGAGTACTTCTTTTCATGCTGCATGAATTATTACTAATAAAACAAAAGCAAAATAACATCACGTTCCTAACTATGTGAAGGAAGCCTTCTTTTATTCCACTCCTGGTGTTCTGAGGAGACATTGAATCTGAGACTGATTTGTTTACAGTAGGGAACAATAATTTTTCATATTGAAGTACATGTTAAAGTACTCTAGTACTTAATTAAAGGAAAAACTTGTCTGTCCACTGAATTTTCTTTGTTGATCTCATTGTTTCAGCAGTTCAAATGTGGGTTTTCAGCTGGTCCCGGGGCTTTCAGTATATCTTGCAGTTCAGAAGCAGCAGGGGGAGTAGTGTAGCTTTATTTGGGGGCTCTCCTTTACCAGCACTACACTGAGTTGATTATTAGCCCAGAGCAGTGCTGGTCAGGCTCAAAATCAGGAAATCATCTGCTCCACTCTCCCTAGGTGAGATGGAAGCAAGATTCTGCAAGCTTTGCCTTATTGCACTTCTCTAACGCCCAAGTCCTGCAAATGTAGGAGTTTACCTGCTACAAGCAAAGAGTGATCAGGTGTTCATGTGATCAGGCCAGTCAGACTCCCATCATGAGGCTGGAGGGGATTTTGGGACATGCACTGGCTCACCTCTTTGCTCAGAGCAGGGCCAACACCAAGTGCAGACCAGGGCTTTGTCCAGTTGTGCCTTGAAAGTCTGCAAGGGTGGAGATTCCTTCACCTCTCTGGTTTACCTGTTCTAATGCCTAATTATTTCCACAGTGAAATATTTTTCGTAATGCTGTGCCGTTGTAGGTCCCTTTCAACTAAAATACTCCATTCTGTGACCATTGTCCCTTGTTCCCCTGCCACGCACCTCTCTGAAGGTGCTGCCTCATCTCACATTTTATAATGTGCTTTCACACCTCGCTTTGTCAACTACATATTCTGTTGAGAAACAGTTTTCATTTTTTTTCTGCTGTTTTATGTATTTCATAGATTTCATATTGAAATCTATGCTCAAATTTTTTTGGTCAGTGACCACACAAAATAAAATATCATCAAATATTCCTATTTTTTGAAAGCCCATTGTATTGTTAGTACTTGGTTTATTATCCCCTATAACGTGTACATATAATGAACTGCCTTCTGTATTACAGATACACTGAGCTTCCCTGTAATAGCAGTGTCAGGTCCTTGTGTGGGTATCATTCTGTTGCAGCAAACATCTTGGGCTTTTTTTTTGGCTAGGAATGGAGTCAGTGTAGAGAGTAAATTTGAAAATGCAATCAAGTACAGGGTGGAGAGCAAATAGCATGGTAATATGTGTGTATTCTCATTTGTTAAGGAGAAACTAATTTTAAAATTTAGTTATTGTGCAATCCAGTATCATGTTGGTCAAATTTAGATTCATGGGTTTTTTTGCACCTTTAAATCTCTGTTGTTTTTACTTGCAAGTTAATTTAATCTTGCGCTGCACGTAATATGTCACTGTGTTCCCACATGAATTTAAGATAAAAATAGTATTTTCTATGTATCAGCCCAGTTTTTCTCCAGTGAGAATGTGTTAAGGTATTGTGTTACTGCCATATAATTATAACTGTCTTACATTTTTGGCATTTGTTGAATTAAGCCCTTGCATACTTCCTTACTATAAAAATGTTATTTGGGTAAGTTACTAACATAATAAACTAAACGTTTTAAAATTATATTCCTATACACATGTTTGTAGGAAGAAGACCAAGATCAGGGTGCAGTAGGTGGAAAGGAAGACCAAGATCAGGATGCCAAAGGGGGAAGGGAAGACCAAGATCAGGATGCCAAAGGGGGAAGGGAAGACCAAGATCAGGATGCCACAGGTGGAAGAGAAGACCAAGATCAGGGTGCAGTAGGTGGAAAGGATGACCAAGATCAGGATGCCACGAGTGGAAGGGAAGACCAAGATCAGGATGCCATGGGTGGAGATGAAGAAGACCAAGATCAGGATGCCATGGGTGGAGATGAAGAAGACCAAGATCAGGGTGCTGTAGGTGGACAGGAGGAGAAAGCCAATAAGCCATTTCTTTCTCTTTCCCAAATTACTGCTTTGTTAGAAGAAAATCTAGAAGGAGTTGAAAAGTAAGTAGCAATGGCAACAGTGCCAGAAGCAATATAATAATGAAATAAAAATTACAGTCTATTTGCTGGATTTCCTTTGTGCTGGTTATTAGTGTTTAATTGTTCACTTAATTCATTAATATTTAATATGATTCACAAAAGGTGGAAGAAATACTGCTGATCTCAGATACAGGCTATTTTACTGTATTTCCTATATCTCTTGATTTTGCATTGTCTCCTTTTTCTTCCACTTGTATTTCACATTTATGTACTTTCTGAATGTACAACAGCTTTAAATATGCTCTAAATGTAATACTAAGGTGTAAATAAGAACAGGCCAATACTGAGGTTTTGTTTTGCTTTTTTTTTTTTTTATAATGAGTCTCCTTGGTAACTTTTTTGATAAAATGTTTAAGATTCTGTACTGTGAGTTACTGAAAAATAAAAAATATCTTAAAAGTTCAGAAGGGGATGAAAAACTTAAGAAGGTATTAGTAGTTCCCCATTACGGTGCACTGGGGAAACAGGAGGCAACCACAGACTTTTGATGTAAGCCAGTCTTCTCTTTCCTGAAGCAACACTCTCCCTTGTTATTAGTGTATAATAGCAGCTAAATTTAGGAGGCCAGGAGTTCAGCCTGAGACCCAGGACTTATATTTTAAAGATGAAACTTTTCAGAAGTGCCCAAATTATTTAGGAGCGCTTGTGTCCACTGGCACATTCTTAGTGCATCGAAAGCCAAAGGGCTGGGCCACTGGTCTAGTTTGGGAAGGAAGGGGTGGGGGGAGATAAAAAATCCAACCTTGTTCCTCTTAATAGGTAACCATTCAACAGAGATTAAAATATTATTCCTGAAATATATTCTGCTCCTCCTGTTTGTCACGATTCTGAGGAAAAAAGGTCTTTCTGGAATTTTGGTTTTTTTTAAAGAAAACTGGAAAGAAAACTTGCTACCGTCAAAGAATAATAATACAAAAATTCTTTCCTTTCCTGTTTTCTCTTGCACAATAGATCTCTTTAAATTTAGAGGAGACTGAATTGTACAACTCACTGGAGACTAAAATGTGTTTAACAACACGATTGGTTGTGAAACTTTCTCATTAAGAGTGGAAAGAAAAGCACTGAAAGCTCATAGTCTCTTTCTTATTCTCAGCTGATCACGTGTATGTTTACTGTACAAGGGGAATGTAAAGTACATGCTGCATCTGACTGAGAACAGGATAGTTACAGGGTACTTTATGCACTCTAAGCAGTTTAACAGCTTCATTAAAATTTTGTTTACCACAGTGCATTGTGTCTATTCGCAAGAGCAGTTTGAAGGCCTCAGCTAAGGTTAGAAAATCAGAATAGATCCCATTCAGTAGGAAAATTTTGGTGTCCTGCATTCCCATCTACCAGGGAGTTTTATACCACTGTCCATCTCTGTACGGCTTGAGCACCTTCCATGAACAAAGCAAAAGCAGTCGGGGTAACGAGGAAATCCAACTGCCCCATCATTTCCCAGTCATGCACAGACACTGTTGTCAGTGACATGCCTTAAAGAATATTGAAAAGATGAGTTCTGGCATTGTTAGCAGAATCAGGGAAAATCTAAATCCCTGAGAAGCTCTGATTATGAAAACACAGAGTTGGCAGAAGCTTCAGAAAGAGAGGATATGGACTGTTTCAAACGCTGGAAAGTTCAGCTGGCCCCGTTCCACTTCTATTTCAGGACACAGTTAAGTGTTTTTAACCGACTTGCATGTGTGCAGCCGTACAAATTTGTCATGGAGAACAAAGGAATACATGTTTTAAACAAAACTGATTGGATTATATGCTTTACTCTGTTAGCTATTGAGGCTTTAATTAAAAAAAGAAACTCATCTTATTTGACAGTGTATCTGTACTGTCTCTGTGAAACTCCTGAAAATCTAATGGTTCCCTATCAGTAGGTCTGGGATTAATGTCCTTCTTAGGAAGGAATGAGAAGGGGGGAGATTGGGAAGACTTTGCTTTTTTTTACAGGGGACTAGAAACTCTGATCAGTGGCACCTGGATCATCAGGTATAGTTAAGAATCCTGGGATTGCTTTAATGTAAAACTTAACTACCTGAGACATGGCTCAAGTTGTACTGGAAGAACTGCAGAAAGGTCCCAGCCCCAATCCCCTCTCTTCATGCGGAAAAATGTGTGCAGTTATTATAAAAGACATAACTAATTCTGTGTTTGGATAGAGCAGACATAAATGTGTCAGCAACACATGTGGCCTCCTACAAGGGAGCGTGTTTTTTCATAAATTTTGCACGTTGAAGTAACTGGAAAAATTTTCATCTTGTGCCAGTAAATAGGACGAGGCTCTTTTTAAATGTCGTGACCATTACAAAAGTGCAATTTAATTTCTAAATATTTTAGCTACTTGCAGTATTTATACATTATATTATTTGCATTAATTTTCAAATGTAATTTTTCTTCAGAGGAAAAATAATCTTGAAATGGAAACCTTGAAACAGAAACATGATCTTATTATTACTGTAAAACTGTCTCAGAGTGAAAGAGTAGTAGTAGAAAGTAGAGACTAATTGTTTCATTTCATCCTACAAACAACTTCCTGATGAAATGTTTTTTTCTCCGGGATTTTCAGTGTATTTCTTCTCAGTTTTGTAAGGCTATTATTCTCATTCTTTCATTAGTCATATCTTAACATTTAAATAGTGTCTGCTGAAATCTGTAGGTGGTAGTTTACTTTTTGCAGCAGATATGTCCTCTGATCATAAATGTTTGTATCTAGAAATTGATGCAGCTAAGTTCAAGAAATTATGTATGTTATGTATGTATAAATAATATAGTAAATAATAATAACAAATATTATTTATATAATTGCAAACAGATGAAGTTAATCTTTGGAATCTGTAATTTATTTCCTTAATTTCATTATTTCACTCATTTTTTCTTTTAGAATGTTGGAAGAATTTCTGAATTTTACACGATTAAAGACATCTTGGAGAAAAGCTGTTTTAATCGATTATTACAGTACGGGATTTCTGTGGGCTAAAGAAATGAACTTCAGTCTTATACAACTCTCAGGATTCATGGAACTATTAAATTTTGTCTTGGAGAACATCAGTGGTAAGTATAATTAAGAACTGTAAAATAAATGTCTGAAGTGGAAGGCAAGAATGTTTTCCAGTCATTTTAATAAAGCAATATTTAATTACAAATAATTGTAAAATTACTTATTTTCCTCTTGAATATAGGCATGCTAGACCTTGTGCCTGAAAATAATTCTTATCGGCAGATGTTAAAACTTTCATTAGAGAAAACTGTAGTCCTTTGAGCATAATATCCCTCATTCTTTGTTGGTACAGTATGTGGTACAAATGGGCCAGGTCCTGAAGAGACCTTTTCTTTGCTGTGGTAAAATAAATAATAATTACAGTAGTGTGAGAGCAAGGAGCTCCTAAATTCCAATTCCAGCTGTCTCAGTGACTGACTCACTGTAGCCTTGGGCACATTTCTCTGCTGTTTGAGATATTCAGTACATCCTGTAGCATTACAGCAGGTGAATTACATTTATTTTATCCTTGGAGGTCAACTCACAGGCAGCTTTCTATATGGCAAATGCTGCACTTCTGGCACAGAATGTATGTTAACTAAAAAATGATGAGGGAAGTAAACTGGCATTGCTGCTGAGGGTGAAAAATGACAATGAAGGGACTGGAACTCCTGTGGCTATGAGGAAATTTGCAACAAAGCTTGGAGCTTGGGTCTAGTGGGAATGAGAGAGACAGAAAATAATGGTAGCAGTGTCCTCTAAAACCTTCTTTTTCAGAGATCCTAATGCTTGCTTAACATTCACTTTGAAGGTGATTATGTGGAGAAAAGCCCATCCCAGAGGAAGAGTGAAAGGACTCAGCAGTTCCATTCAAAGAGAAGGCAAATATTTAAAATCAAGCTCATAATAGTTATTATACTCTTTCATTGTAATTTAGTTCAAGGGCCTTTCTGACTTGGAATTTTGACAGAACATGTACGTGCTTTATGATCATTGGAATTCCAGTTGTCCTTCCTGTCTCCAATGAGAAAGTATCTTAACATATGCTAACTGTATTACTATAACAATGGGGAGGAATGGAAACCTGTCAGAAATTAGTTTTATGAGGCTGTGTAATGCATGTGTACACGACGGGCTGGTAGCACAACTGATTATTAAAGCTGACTGACGTTCTTCAGGAATGTGATCTTGGCTGCATAAAGCTTTGCCAAACTTTAACTCTTTAAGATGAAATTTTCCATGGCAGTGTCTGCCTCGGAATAATTTTTATATATAAAATTGCAGCTGATCCCTTTCAGTGGGCTTGCAGACAGAGGCTATGGGGAAAAAAAAAAGTATTTTGTATCTTTTTTTTTTTAAACAGCTCTAATACCCCTGTGCTTTGAGGTAAAAGACATAAGGTTTGGCAAGCAAAGGTTGTGAATTTGCTTTTTGCTGTTCCTGTGAAAATCCATTTGGATTTGGCTAAAATACAAGGGGTTTAGGGAAAGAAAATGCAGTTTTTAAATGCTTACAGGAGTGTTCTTATATTTTCTTCACAGCTAAGTTCCCTGAATAATCCATTTTATAAAATACGCTGTAGCCCAGGGCTGAGATGAATTTCCTTGTAATTACTGTTCTCAGCTGGTGCAAGTTTCCAGACCAAACATTTAAATTAAGAGCAAAACTCTAATGTCTTCTATATTAATGACCCTTTGCTTTCCCTTCCCTGCACTGGAGACAAGCAGCCTGGAGAATTAAACTGATTTGGCCCCAAAAGCAAGAGTGGCATGGAGCAGGAGGAATGGATTTAGAGGAGGGCAGTGGAAATGCATTTAAGACTGGGAAAGGAGAAAGGAAAACTGGAGGCTTTGGTAGATTGGGAGCCAGAATGAGTTCATGATTTGATTCCTCTTCTGTACATTGAGGATGAAGTGCTCCTTACCTCACAGAAGTTCTGTGAGAGCCTTCCTGAGAGAGGTGGGCAGGGCTGAAAATCAGGTGTGCACAGGAAAGGGAAAATTTGGATGAGCTGGCAACAGATTTGGGTCTGGGTGATCCTGTTCTGTGGCTTCACTTCCCTACAAAGGGTGGTATTTCTGGTTCTGTTGCTCTTCCTCGTTTCCCATGGCTTCCATTTCCTCCACATTCTCTGCATTTCTTCCTTGTCCCCTCCATTATGGTTATTTATATTGTGCTGCCTCTCTTACTCAAAACTGAGGTGAAGTTTTCAGGCCTTTGATTACTGTACCACTAAAGGGCAAAACTATAAAGACCAAAAGTCTTATAAGTCTTTTAATTTGTTTTCTGTACAAAGAACCAAGGAATGTATCAGTAGAGACTTAAAACAGGAAGGAAAATAAATCTATTTCACCACTGGTGTGTATTTCCCCATTTTTTGCTGTAGATTTTTTAGATAAAAACTGAAAAAGTAAATTGTGTTCAAAGCTTTGTTTTTTAAACTCCCCGTGGTTTTAGTGATGGCAGACACTGTGTGCAAATCAGAAAGATGAATCCTTTCTTTTTATATGTTCAGCAAACACTGCTATATTTCAGATTTTCCTCTTTGTCAAGAAAGTTAACAAACAGAATTTGAATTCTAATTCAAAGCTGCTTTGGCACTTAGTTTTGATTTCCAAGGTAAAAAAGTAAGGTAAGTAAGTATCTGTTCTGGAGAGGTACAAAAATATCTTCAAGTTTGATGATACATGGAGGGTATTATGCATATTCACGTTTAATTATGATTGTAAGCACTTAAAAAATTTGGTTTCACTTTTTAATATTTGTTCCTGTATTAGTGGGTTATGTTGTAAGGGACATGGTCAGAAAAATAATATTTTACAATACATAAACAGTAGTAAATTTATTTTAAAGCTAAAACATACTCTACATCTCAAATTTTCATATGTTTCTGCCTGTGGTTATCTCTGCATAGGTAAGAGGCCAAGCTGTACTATCTTGAGCACCCCTTATTATGATCCTTGGTGATTTTGTGATGGAATTTTAATGGACACTCTGTTGATGAGAATAATGCCAACAGAGAGAAGTGTTTGACTGCTGTTGCTTTTTAAGTTTTGTCATGGCTCATACTAAAACTTCAAGAAGTCTTTTTAATTAAAATGGGCCAAAAAGCCCCACCCCACCTTGTCAAGTTCATACATAGTTTTTGTTCTTTGGGATTATTTTGCAGACAAACATATGACCTTAGGAGATAATTTAAAAGAACTGGAAAGAGCAATGGCTGAAATAGGAGAAACTGATTCAGAACAAGGAAATGACTTGAATTTCTTCAGCATTGAGCAAGGCAAAGCAATCATTGATTACTTCATTAACAGGTATTTATTGCTACAGAATCTGTTATTTCTTATTAAAGTAATTTAACATAGTGGGGAAATTACTGGTAAAATTATTGTTGTTGTTATTATTAAATACAAAAGAATTAAATTATTCACATATTAAAAATTACTAAATTACTGTTATTTAACTGGATATGTTCCTACTGTGCCAACATACTGCACAGATAAAACCTTAAACCGTTAAAAAGAAGAGAGAATAGGAAAAGAAGAGAGAATATACAAGCAGCAATAAAAATCTAGCCTCAGATGTCAAAGCCCAGAAAATAAATTTAGACTGGAAGTTTATCAAACTGTAAGATACTACTGAAAATATTCCTTCTGGGTTTTGTTTTGAGTAATAAAAGGAAACAGAATGGTATGTAGAGATATTTTTGATTTGTTTTTAAAACATACTACTTTTAAATTCCATCCGAATAGAATTTTAGGTCTTGTCTGTAACTCT
This sequence comes from Empidonax traillii, assembly GCF_003031625.1. NCBI lineage: Eukaryota > Metazoa > Chordata > Aves > Passeriformes > Tyrannidae > Empidonax > Empidonax traillii. The sequence goes on from NW_020955691.1 coordinate 327,198, forward strand.
AAAGTCTGGCCTTGACAGCTGTAGTGGACTTCTTAAGTGATTAAAAGTTTTTTACTTTACAGAGGTAAAACTTAAGGTTACAATCATATAGGAGTCATAAAAATGTTGCATTTCAAAACCAGCAAAATTCCACTGTCTGCATGAAAATGTTTTCTGACAAGAGATACAGAAAGAGATGCAAACAGCAGTAATTCAGTTATTCATCTGCGAAGAATAAGAGTCTGATAGCACCTACTATATAGTAGTGTGTCCAGACCTTTCTCCGCTGACATTCCATGTTTAAGTCAGTGACTGTACTCACACCCCACTGTTTCCAGTGCATGATGGACAGAGTGGTTCTCACGCTCTTTTATCACCCCTGAATGTTGGGGAACAAGGAGATGGACAGTTGAAAGTCGCTCTTGTGGTATGTGCTCATACCCTGCACTGCATCTGTAGCCCTTGAGCCCATTTTTTTACCTGAATGGTGGTTAGAGGGGAATTTGTGGCAGATGGGCATAAAAAACTCCGTAAGATCGTGACTGATCCATATATAGTTTTTTGGGGAATTTTCAGACTGTTCTTTTGCTAGGAAAAGTTTGACACGTCAAAGAGGGTTTTTTTAGAGTGTTTTCCTGAATGTAGAAAAGTATTTCCTCTTGAAGACAGGCAAAAATATTAGGATAGTTATGAGCCTTCCAGTTTACAGCACTTGGATTCAGACAGGAGATGTAAACCCATCACAGGCGATTTCTCTTAAAATTGGCTATAAAGTTTGTCTTTTTCTCCTGCTCTCTGATTTTTTTTTCTTTTGTATCTTTTTCATGGAAAATACAAAAACCCTTCGGGTTGTTCCCATATGAAATGGGAACATCTCTTTAAATCTCAAATTTCTGTAGTCAAGGCAAACCCATGTCCTGCCAAGTACTAGCCCTAAACTAAAAGGAAACTTGGCATTTGAGATGTCTCTCTCAACTTCTTTTACTTCTCCCTTCCTGTCTGTGTCTTTTGTGTATTTATATGGAACAAGTGTTCTCTCCAAATAGCGTGTCTACAGCTCTTTTATAAATTATCCATTGAGAGATATCTTGTCCATGAAGTAATTCCTTCACAGTCACAAGAATTTCATCCAAGAGATTAGGTGCTCCATCCTTCTACCACCAAAGTATTAACTGGGCAGGAATACAATCGAGCCGCAAGACTTTTGCAGCAGAGTGGTATTTTGGCTGCCAGAATTGTGTTTTTATGTTCAAACTGCTCAATTTATTACAAGTGTATGCTGTTACAAGGTCATGGATATACACATATACACTGAAATGTGTTGTATGTGCCCGGTTTATGCATTCCATTATTTCAGTCATTGGAATATTTTTTCCCAAATAAGAACAGAATCAGCAAACTTACATGAGTGTACTTTGAACTTTGTGAACTCAGAAATAGGTTGACTGAGTTATTGAAATTAATGTATCACTTCAACATTTTTTTTCTTGTTTTATTTTAAATGATAGGCTTATAGCTTTTTTTTTTTTCCATTCAAGACAGGATGACATGTTGTAGTTCAGATCACATTTTTACAGGTGAGCTCTAAACCCATGAGATTTATAATGGAAACAGGGACAAATGCTTAACTACGTTGGCACAAACTGTGCAGCAACTATAATGACACCTTCAGGTTTGGTGGAAGGTGACAGTTATCATCTTTTTATCTTGTCTCCTTGGGCAAACACACATCAACATAGCTCTTGACATTTTCTTTCAGGAAGCAGTGGAGCTGGGTAAATATGTCATTGTTAATCACCTTCAGATTCTCATATGACATCATAAAAGGGTCTATTCCTAATCTTACTTACACAAGCAAAATTTTTTTTGTGTAATTGCTGAAAACACTGGTATGGAATTTTTTAATTGTTCATAACAGGAACAAAAAAGCATTTTCTATAATATTGATTAAAGAAAGAAAACTACACTGTGTAAACATGGATGTATAATTTATGTGATTTGATGTAAAGAGCATTATATGGAGGAATTCCTTCCTTGATACAGCATTAAGGGTGCCAGGTTGAACAGAGTTCTGTTTAAAAATGAAGACATAAAATTCAGAAATGCCAAATAAAATTACTTGTATTTTTGGGGATGTTATATATTATTTGTACCTGTAACATAGTACATAAAGAATATCATAATACATTTGGAGGGGAAGGGAAAAAGGCCTGATTTTTAAGTGCTGTAAATCTGTCTCATTTCCAAACCACTGGAATAAGTAAAAGAAAAAAAGTCTGAAATGCTAATTTCTCTCAGTGCAGTTGGAAAGATGTATGTCTTATTTCTTGTGTGTCTGTGATGTTCCTAAAATATTTTTTTTGTTTTTTTTTTTCAAATAGTCCCTGTTAAAATTTTGCCAAAGAATAGGTGTGTATGTGAGGGGACATGTATTTCCATACATTGGTACGAGTAATTTCCAGGTTAAGTCCTGAAGTCTGTTTAAACATAATTTCTCTGTCCACTGAAACATGTGAGGAATTCTTTGGTGAAGTGCTGCAATAAAAATGTAGTGCAAATGAAGTGGCAAATATTGTAAGAGCTTAATTAATTGCCTGTGTGTTTTGGGTTTAGGGGAAGGCAGCCTGTAGCTGATGGTGGCCAAACTTGTTGTGCAGGCCTTGCAGGTGCCAAGGCAAGAGGCATTGCTGGCCCATTGAGGGTTTTCTTAAGAGTGTCCTGTCCCTAGCTAGAAAGCACAGGAACCACTTACAGATGTTCCCTGCAAATGTTGCTGTACTTTTCACGGATACATCAGGCAGGAGTGCGATAAACTGTTGGAATCATCCTTCAGCCTGGACTTGCTATGAAATCACAGAGCTGTGTTTTAAATTATATGCCAAAATGACGTGACAGAAGCCAGAATGATTTTAAGAGAAGTAATTGTAACAGATGGACTGTGACAAACGAAATCTTTGATTAAACAAATGCCATATCATTGATCATTAGAGAAGGAAACAAGGAAAATTATTTCAAACACGTGAAAAGGAAAGCCGTACATGTTTTAAGGAAGATAAATATTTTGGGCCATTGAGAAAGTCTATTTAAAGTTACTTTTGTTGTAATACACAAAACTGCTGTGTATCAATCTAGTTTTTTAGTTTGTCTTTGAGGAAATACTAAGCTGATTTTGCTAAGTGACCTCGAGAGAATAAATGCTTCCATTCTTTATTGTTTTGGTGTTCCAAGATCAAACTTGCTCCCTGGACTGGCAGCCCATCCCAGAATCTGAAAGTTGATTTGGCTTTGTTTCCCTCTTGTCTGCTATTGCTGATATTAAAGGCGTAAGTATCCTGGTGATAAGTGTTTCAGGAATTACTTTTTTCAGAGTAGAACTTTGTCTTCTCAGAGTTCAATTCCATAAGGACTAAGAGGATGTATTTTTTAGTATCATACTGAATTTTCTGCAGCCATCTGATAGTATATCCTGCAAACTAAATATGCTGCATGTTGTACCTGAAGTTAAACAATGTTCTCTTTTTAGAATTTGGAGTATTACCATGCTGGAGGATAACCCTTAGTTTAACAAAATTTGTAATATTTTTATCTTTCCAGAAATTTACAACTGTAATAGTCCATATTCTTTTGTTTTTCAGCTTATTTAAATTTTATAGAGTGTATGAACTCCTCTTCCGAGGTCCTAGAGGACTTGAGTTAAGTGATGAGGTGAGTCATTTATATAGATGGAACTCATTATGCAGAGTTATTTAACGAGTGCACCCTGGCATATGTTTTATATTGCTCAAAGCAACTTCATGTCAACATTGCTATGTTACTAAAGTAAAATGGCTGATTAAAGAACACAAGTTAGATGTTTTGATCCTCGTATTCAAAATTAATTTTGGATTTCAAAAAAGTGTAAATGCAGTGCTTGGTTAAGCTGTTAGTTGTGTTAAATCAGGAACACTTTTGTGTATGTATTTGTAAGTTGATGCATGTAATTTGAATTAGCAACGCATGAGTCTGGCTCTATTTTAAAGCCAGCAGTCAAAATCAGAAAAGGTTGTGTACCAAGCCCAGTCTGACCACAGCCCCAGTATTTATGTATGCATGTGTATGTACAGAGTTTTGTTTCTGCTGTAGCCACAACAGTTAATTATACTGACTGTAAAGAAACAAGCAAGCTAGAAATTGTGCATTTTGGAAGCAGTTGGTTAATGGCAGTGAGGTGGCTTGACTGTAAATTTTGTCATGCATTCTAACTTGCACGTGAAAAAATACGTAGGAAAATGTGTCGATGCAGGATGTGGCCTTTAATCAAATGGACAGATTCAATCAATGAAATAAAACCCTTCTTTAGCCTCACTGTGCCTTTTGAGGATATATGTTACAATACATTGAAAAAGATTTACATTTTAAGTTTGTATTGGGATACAACTGGTTGCTCAGAGAGGCACGGTAGTAAAATTTTTTTGATGGCACTTATATTTTAGCTTATCAGTACACAGTGAAGTTAAAATTAATGCACTGGAAAATTTTCTTTACACTTTGAGCTGGTGGTTGGACTGTTTAAATGATGTGAGATAATTTTTTTCTGTGTTGCTTTTAAATATTATAAAAGACTTTTCTTGACGTGGATGCAAATATTTGGAATTTATTCTGATAATTTCTAAGGTGGGCTGAAATTCCAATTATGATGCAGTCAGTGACTAAACTGTCAATACATAGGTAGAGCAGGATTTAAGAATTACTATATTAGAGTGGGTGTTTTATATTAGCTAATTGGATCAATGGGTGGTTAGCACATCCTAATTGGTAAAAATTGATTTTAATGAGGCTTTGATTAAGTGATTGTTGTGTAAATTTGGGTAATGTATCATATCAGTTTCAGAATAGTGTAAAAGAAACGTCTCTGTGTTTTCTTAAAACCCATTTGTGGTGAGTGAGGTCAGCACGGGGCTGTCCCAGCCACGGAAGGATGGTTACCCTTCCCGGATGCTGGGGAGCACCATCTCTGCTGAGGGTACCACCTCCTCCAGGGAATAGCAGAAATGGATTGCTGGGAATGACTTGGATGAGAGAGAATCCATCAAAGCAACAAGTGCCATCTACAGTTATAACTGTCACAAAAACCTGCAAGACTGTTTTTAGCCATAACTCCTGTACAACCATTTCGTACCTATGGCACCACTTCAGTTTAATGCATTTTGTATTCTGAGTTACATGGCAGAGAGCTTTTAATTTGTCCAACCACACTCCAACACCCAAGAAAATCAATAGTTATATTCTGTTAGAGTCTATTTTGATAGGGTGATGCATTGTTCTTCAATAAGTAACAGTTTAAGGCATCGAAGCTGCACATACAAATTTATGGCATTATTTGTGCTTGCTTTATGTATTAAAGTGTAATGAGAGGTGAATCCAGCATAGACTTCAAGCTCTTTTGCTACAACTTTGTTATATTTAGAAATGCTTATGCATAAAGGAGAGCATTACTTCTGTATTTCCAGTCCCTTAGAGGAGCAGCTCAGACCCCGAGGAGCTGTTGGGACTGCCATGGTTTGGTGTGTGTCCCTGTGGCAAGAGCACACCTGGAGTTGCCTGCTCTGCAGTGGATCTGCTCAGGGAACGGGAGATCCACTGGGATAGCTGTGTGCTGAAATTAGACAGTAAATCTGTGCTGAATCTGGGCTGACTGCAGTCCTGCCATGTAGACCAATGTATTACAAAAAAAAAAGGCCACTCTAGACACAGCAGAGCCCACAGCTGGATGCGATCCTGATTCTGAGTTGAGAACGATTAATGTCTAAAAAGTTTTCTTTTAGCTCCAGCAATAAAAGCCTGTTCTTTTGGAACAGGGCACTGTAAATTGTAATGGCCAGATTTGCCCAAATAACAAGAACCACGGCGTTCCAAGAGCTTAATTATAGTATTATCTCCTTTTGCAAATGAACACTTTGAGACAAGTCAGTGAAATGACTTGCTTCAGCAGAATTGATTTGCTTCCACTGAAATGGCTTTAGCTCAGTGAGATGTGTGCCGAAAGAATTACCTACTGAATAAAAGCCCAACAGCCTAACGAGGAGAGCTGCTCCTTTAAAAGAGATGCAGCTACAACAAATAAAAGCCATACTCAGTGTTTTAATGGATATCCTTTCAGAGAAACCGCAGTGTGTGTTTTCCAGAGAAATCTTATAGCGATGGGCTGTAAACTCATCGGAACTTTTATTTTTTTTCTCTAGCACAGGCAATTATACAGTGTTCTCAATCAGGTTTCCTTTTTGATCTTTCACTGCAGTTATTTCCAAATGACCCTGTCATTTCCTGTGTGGAATAAAATCAGACAAGAAAAGGGAAATGACTCAAAAGTCAGATTATGCATACAATATCTGTGCTACTGCCACTTAACAAAATTTAAGTTATTTAAATGTAGCACATAATTAGTGGAGCTTCACAGTCTGATTAATATTCTGCATTTGATGCAGCTAGCATAATGGAGCCACCTTTGTAAAATACAGACAGTGTTAAAGTCTTTAAAAAAGTAACAACTGCCTAGCTAATTTAAATGTATTTTTTTCTTGCATTGGCTAAAGCCTTCAAACCCCAAACTGCCTGAGGTGATCATATTGCCTAGGAAAAAAAAAGGTTAAAACAGAAAGACATGAATGCTTGGTTAGATGATAAAACACACATCACACTTCTAACCTACTTTGACAGTATTTAAAATTTAAAACTTGCCTTTCCAGTTATCAAATCCCTTACTTCTCCTTCGTTCCAGATCTACAAAGACCTATATATTATGTATGCATGAATACCTGTTAGAAAACATGACGGTACAAGGAACTGCTGAGAAGTGTTAAGATTGCCAAGTAAATTCATTGCTTTTTTTTTTCCTGTTACTATTATGAGCAGTTCCCCCTATTTGGAATGATTACGGAAGAAGCTGTGCTTTAGCTGTTCCGTGGCTGTGATCCAAAATAAAATGCATGTAGTGCTAACATACTAGGGTTCTTCAGGAATATTGTTGTTAAAGATACTGTTTTTTTCCTTTTGCCTGTTCTGGAGGTTTTGCTCTCTAGCTGTGATTTAGTGCACCTATATTAGCCTGCAATTTCAAGGAAGGCAAAAGGACTACAGACTAAATCTTGATGTGCAGGGATTCAGTGGAGCAATTCCTATTAACACATGTCAGATCTTATAACAAAGGTTTAAATTGTTAATACGTGAGTTGTGTAGAAGTTTTTATTCTTTTCTATTTCTATGTTCAGTTAATTTATTTTGCTCTGATAGGATGATATATTACAGCCCATCTTGTAATTTTTTTTCTCGCATTTACAAATTTTACCTTATACTGCAGTTCATGTTTTTTTGCTGCTCTCTGTTGTGTATTTTTGGATGGAATGAAGCTGAGGTCTTTTGGGATTATGTCTGCTTTGAAACATTTCCTAATAAAAATAATGTGGTTGGTAAATCTAGTTTTATTCCTAGTTGCTTTAGCCAGCCTGATGGAGTAATCTGCTATTTTATGGCCCAGATGACTAGCTAAGTTTGACTTCTTGAAATAGTAGTGTACAATGTAATTTTCTTTAGAGATGTCATAGTGGGTCAGGTTGCAATAAAAATATCGAAGATTAAGTTTAATGGCAGTGCAGATTCAGTATTATAGCAGTCACTAGATATCATCCTCTGTACTTAGAGTTCCAAAACAGTTTCCATTAATGCCTTCCTTCCATGTACTCCTTACTTTCTGAAACATTAAGCTTTTGGACTATGTCTGGTCGTTATCCAATTGTGGGTTGGGCTGTTTTTTGGAGTTTTTTAAGTTTGAACAAAATCCCTTCTGTGTTTGAATTTAAGGGGGCGAATAGGAAGAATATCCTATTTGAAAGCTAATAAAGTTGTGGGTTTTTTTTTTTTTTCTGATGGCAAAAGACCTGAAGTCTGGGACTTGACTTTGATATGTAATCCTCATTAGGTGTTGCATATTTAGATTAACTAGTTAATCAATCATTGTTTAAACAAATTTGCTCAATGATTTCTTGAGAACTGCATTTTAAAGATCTATGAAAACACAACATTTCTACAAGCATATCAGTTCACACTAGAGAGACTCATTCCCCAGCTAATGGAGTGCTTTTCAAAGCCTGGGGGTTTCAGATATTTGAAATGCTTAAAAACCACTGAGTTGATTTTTTGTAGCTTTGTTTTGTAAATATCACCATGGCAAAGGCACCAAGAGGAGCATAGGACTGGAAGGGATGTCTTCAATTGTCAGCTCTACTGCCTCTTTCTCATAGGGAAATACACATAATTCTCTTGAGAAACTTGTCGAACTCCAGTTTTAAAAGTTAACTTTTTTTTGTCTTTGCTCTTCCACTTAGAAAGCTGCCCTGGTGCCTGGTTTCTGTAATGGTTACAAAACTTCAGTTTCTAGTCTGAGTGTATTCATGACAAGCTTATGTGCATTTGTCCTTGTGCCAATTTGTGCCAGCATTGACCTTTAGCTCTCATTCCGTCCCCAGTGTTTATTTTTCTGGTGTATAAAGAGACAGCAATCTTATTGTCAGCCTTCATTTAGCTAGACTAGAAAAGCCAGCCTTCTCTAATCTTTGCTTTCAAGGTAGACTTTTGATATGTGTATTCCTACCAAGGTACCAGCCTCTAGTCATCCTGTTGGCCTTTTTCTATAATTGTTCAGCTTTAAATCAGCGTTGTTTGAACATAAGTGACCAAACTGACATAATATTGTTGCTGAGATAAAAGCAAGGCCTTGTAAAATATCAATAGTGCTTTCTTTTCCTCTGCTGGGAATAGCCTACATGATAGGTCCTAGAAGCACATTTTATGCCTGTATCATGTGGCTGCCTCCTTGTACATCTGCTGTTCTGGTTCTCCTTTATTACTGTATTTTCCAGCTGAGGTACTCCCAGTCCACAGTAGGTTTTAAAAACATTATGTCCCCACAATGTCACCTCCCAATTTGTCATTGAACACAAGAGTGAATAGTCTTCAAGGCCATTCAGTCCCGTCTGTATGATATTCCTGCCTGCTTATGAATTGATCATGTCTCTCACATGGCTTTTGTCTAGAAAATTAGTTATTTAATAAACTATGAAATTAGTCTGGCATCATGTATCTTTGATAAACTGATGTTGTGTTACGTTCCATTTCTCTTTCATTTCCATGCTCTTATTTATTTTTTCCTTCAAAACAAGTTCCTCAAACCTTTACTGCTATGAAGATCAAAACTACAGTTTCAGGAGTAGGTTCATTATTTTATGATTATGAATGTTTAAAACTAGCAAACTGGTACTTGGTCTTTTGATGTCTTGAGGGGAAATTTTTGATGTCCATTACAGAAGTGTGTCATACCCAAGACAGGATTACTGAAGCAAGCAGCTGCAGAGCCAGTGGATTTTGTGACAAAAATCACGGATATCCGGATCCTTTGATCTTGAAGCTTGCTATGGCTATAACCAGAGAGGTCTTGAAGGACTTGTGATTAGTCTGAATGAAAAGTGGAGTCTGTTGGAATAGTATGCAAGTATTGCTTTAAATATTTAAGCATAATTTGTGCAGTAGAAACTACCTTTGTTTTTCAGAGATTGTTGTTGTTGTTATACTCATTTGCCAGCAGGGGAAATACACTGACCTTTAGCAGTTCCATTTCCATGTAGGTCACATGCTGATGGTCTGCTACAGCAATTTTAAAGTTCCTGAGTTTTGGTAGCTGAACTGCATTGCCCTGAAAGCCTGTCAGAGCTCCAGGGAGCTGATGGAATTCTTAAGCCAGTGCTGAGTACTTTTACAATGCTTTAGAGAATGATTAATGAAATATTTTTAAAATTTTTTTCTTAGGAAACATCAAATACAAAACAAAACCTGCTCTTTAACTCAGTAACACGCGTGAAGTCACGAAAGAAGAGAATTCAGGCAGGAAAACTGCCAAATAGCTGACATAGGCTGTGCCTTCAGTTTACTGAGCACGATGGTTTTGACTCAGCCAGCCTTTAAACAAGCGCCTCTTTTTACGAAATTGGGAACTTTAATTTCAATGGACCTATTCACCATACACAGAGTTAAACTGAGAATTGACTGGGGTCACATTGTTCAGCACCCTGGAGGATGAAAAGCTAAAAGCACTAGAGAAAAAAAAAAAAGTAAAATTGAAGCTCATCATAACTTTTTAGTTCAGTTTTACAGTTGACAAAGCATCACATTTTTCGACTGTATCATGTTAAGTAAGAGAGAGGAAAAAAACCTTGAATTTTTGGCATGAAAACATTTCTGGCACTGTGCAGGAATTAATATATACACAGATGTGCTCTATGAGTTTTTTCGTTATTTATTTAGAAAGTGGCTTGATTTCTGTATGCGTGTGTTTGGGTGTATGTAAACATACATAGTTGTGATAACAGCCCTAATGACTTGTTTATTTGCTGGAATGCAGGTCAGCTAGGAACTGTAGGCTTTGACTGGAGGGACAGTCAGGATGTTAATGACAGCATGTTTCTGCTGTTCATCAGAATATTCTATGATCCAAATGATTAAGTGCTATATCCGAAGACTAGAGCACGTATTTAAAAATAGTTATCAATCAAGATGTAAATTTTAATAGAAGCCATTGAGATTGGCAGAAATTACTTGGATGAATTTTAAAGCGGTTAAGCAAAGTAACTGAAGGCAGACTATTAGGGTATGAATTTTGTTTTACTTTTCTTGTATTCCTGAATAGCTCACTCTGTTGATGTCCTTTGGGAGCTCTACTTGTTTTACTTGACCAGCGTAAAACAAAGTACTTGGAGCTGAGCAAAGATGACTAATTTTGTTTCATAGAAGATTCTAAGATTTTTGCAGTTTGACTTAATTCCAGTTTAAAACAGAAAAATAAACACTTTTAACAGAATTGCTGTTCTTAGATGTCTGTGTTTAAACTCTCTGACACCAAAGCAATGCTCTTGAAGACCTTTTCAGAGCCCAGGCTCCATCCTGGTGCCATAGAGTGTAGTTGGCTCTGCAGGAGCAAGGCCCACATGATTCTGGGGTCTGTGCTGTGCCCCCAGCTTTCCATATGCCAGGTTGGGGAGCCAGAAATTTAGAAAACAGGTTCTAGGTCAGCCAACATGGCAAACTGTTGAAAGAGCTTTTTGTACATAAGCTGGTGAGAGCCAGGTAGGCTGCTGCTGGAATGTTAGCAGGAAGTTATTTACATCCTCACTTCTAGGGAGTTCAAAGAACATTTGAGAGGAATCTGCCAAAAAAACCCAAACCCAAACCCAAAAAAAACCCCAAACCAAACCAAAACAACAAAACAAAACCCAAAACTAAAACAAAACAAAACCAAACCACAAAAACACAAAACCCCAAAAAACCAAAACCAAAAAAACCCAACCAACCAAACAAAAAGACCAAGAAAAACAAAGGAACACATTTTATTTTGAACCGATGCTGTTTTCAGTGTTAAACTCTTCCATGTAGCATAGCAGGGATCAAGGAATTATTCAAGAAGGTGCCTCATTCCAGTATATTTTGCTGATTCAGATTTAAATGCCTTTTTTAAAAGTTGTTTGCCAGCAGGTACCATTTTGGTACCATTTTGGTACCTGCTGGTCCAGTGTGACTTACTGGTTTCCAGAGCAATTGCCCAATTTTCAGAATTTCCAGCTTAATTTTTGTTCCTCGGCAAACGTGAACTTAATGGTATAATGAACAACTATTTTTATACCCCCTACCTTTGTCTGTAGCTTTTCATCATTTTGAAGATTAAATTGTATTCATAAAAGAATCTGTGGAATGGGCAAGTGATGTGATACTTCATGGGAATGTATCCCCATGGGTGAATAGTTATGTATCAAATTCATACATCTTGTGACCTTATGTTATGAATAACATGTTGACCTTATTCATATAAATAAACAGCATGACATTTCTTTACTATGGTGATTTATAATCAATATACGTTTTAATAAATTTTTATCCATTTAGTTGATGTTATGAGGACAAATGTAATCCAAGTCTAAAGAACAGACAAGTTTTGCAGTTCTTTAAAGTTCGTTCTTAAAATGCACCAGAAAGTTTGCATGCCTTCTAACTTCACCTTGAATTTTACAGCTTGTCATAAGATACAACATAAAGTATTTCTACTGAACATTGAATCTGATGTATTTGAATTTTTAATTCGTAAAAGTTATTTTGATTTCCTATAAATATGCTAAGCTCAGCAAAATGTGGTGTTACTCTTTAGAAAGCTGAGTTTTATAGGATGTCTGGTTGGTATGTGAGGTAACTTATATTGCTACTTAGGCTTACATTTAATAAACCTTAGCTAGGAAAATTGTTTAAATTTCAAAGAAAAGATAATAAATAAAATGAGGGCATAGAATATTAATGTGAGCTGTGCCTTTATTTTGTTAAAGCATTCAAAGTTAAATAGTGGTGGTCTGTTAACAATCTAGGGCTATTTGGCAAGTTTCTAAACTTACTCAATAATCAAAACATAAAAGGACAATGGAAACTTTTCACAATAAAAGAAAAAGGAGTTGAGTACAGAAACCAAACAAATTATTCTCTGCTTTTTCTTGGTAAGGAGGTGAACTTTATAGGAAGGGCAGCAAGCTCTAAGTTAGGGTTGCCTTTTCCTGTCTTTGTTATAAATTACATCTGTCTGTGAAGAATCCTCTCCAGTTATTTCGTGCTTCATGGCTACGGGGGAGGTGTGCGTGTCTCTCTGGAATGGGGCAGAGAGAGACAGACTGTGGGGGAAACTTCTTCTCATTTTACTGGTTTGTTTTTCACTTAGGAAATGGCAATTCTAAGCATTAATTTGCCTTGCTTACTAAATATACAGATGGATAAAATTCCGAAGATCCCAGCTGTGTAAATAGAATATTAACAAAACAACTGTTTTCTTCAGCATTTGTATTATTTGTTCTTTGCAGCTTGCTAGACTTTTGAAAGACTTTGACATCATTTAGGTTCAATGTAATAATTCAAAATGTGTTTATTAATGGCTTGAATGAGGAAAACATTTGACAAAGGGATGGACTTCATCCAAAACATAATGCTTGATTCTTTCATGGGAGTCTGAATACACTGCAACAATATTGTAAGGCACCAGAAATATGGGAAGGAGCTGCCAAATGGTACTGGAAGGAGAGCCATGTACATACTGGGGTGCGGTGTGCTCTCCATCTACCTGGTGAGCACCCAAAGAGAATAAGCTGAGAGAGCTCATGTATGACTGGACAGACAGGAGAGAAAGGGACCAGAACCAAGTCCCTATACTATCGATTTGAAGCTAAGACTTCATTATGTATTTGCAGCATTGCACTCAGAAGGACAACATTGAATAGGTAGAATATACTGTGTCTCCCTGGGGAGAAAAGATGGCAGCTGGAGCATTTTGGTGTATTTCATGGTTAAGACTTTTATCTGAAGTATTTTATGGTTTGGCTTCCCATTTGCACTGTAGAAAATTTGGTAGTGAACTCATCCTGAAACTCCTCTTGACCTAATTAAAGCAGAGAAAAGGAATACTTAATTATTTATACTTAATGTTTGCTTTCTCATGCTTATGAGAGTGGGCAGGCTCTTTGGCTGACTTTAGGATGCTAAGGTGGTGAGAGTTTGTCTTTTTTTTTTTTTTCCCAAGTTGATTTCATCCTCCCATTTTGTTCTTGTCTCAGACTGCAAAGCCTTTGCCAGAGCCTGTGTGGGCTCTGCAGACTTACACTGACGATGGTGCTGAGATGGGGATAAAACAGAAATAAACCCAGATGTTTTAAGCTGAAATACATCAATTTTTTGCTCTCCACTTTTATGAGAAGTGGTCCTTCTGACCTTTTTGGTTGGTTCTACAAGAATCCAACAACATTGTAAAAACATATTGCAGAAAATATTCTTACTACTCCCACAGCACAGAACATTCTGCATGAATTACAGGCTAATACACCTATTACTATTTTCGTAGTGTTAGAATTCACGGGCTTGGTAAAAGTTTTGTTGTCTCTGTTCAATTCAAATAACACTACTCAAGGAACAATATCTCCTGTGCAGTGACTCCGTAGTTTATTTTGACTGTGCATATCACATTTGGCTTATGAACACAGTCTGAGGAAATGGCAAAGATTCTAAGAGATAAAGATGAATGTTGTGTGCTGCATTTATAGGAAGGCCATCCAAATATGGTTTCAGAGTTGTGATAACATCCTGTGCTTGAGAAGTCTTGAATTTTGGATTGATCAAGGCTGTGGACATGTTTCAGGCACTAACAGGCTGGAATTCAGGTCTACCTCTTTAGATTTACTGAACGTTGTGTGTTGTGAATACATTGCAACTATGGACAATGTGTGTGGTACTCTGGTTTAATAAAATAGAGGAGGGCTAGGGATGTTCCTTGGAGATTATTCTACTTTGAATATCTGCCTCACATTCTCTCAGTTTTTCTTAGCATTCATTTTGTATTCATGACACCCGCTTATCATTTTTGTCTCTGTCTGTTATACATTTAGGATCTTACTGATTTTCTTTTGTTCTAAGGAAGATACTGTGCCAGCTTTTTGTATTCCTCAGGAGTTAGGATGTGGTTGAAGATTTACATTTGGAGAAGTGTTCAACTACCTGTCATGATCTTATTTCCAATGAAGTATTGAAAGGTTTTACCCTTGCTTAGGCTTGTCATGGTAAGACTATTTTCAAATGTTAGCATTACTGTTGTCCAGGCAGGTCTAGATTAAAAGAAAGTGAGGGCTGGAGTCCAAGTTGCTGACTTTTCTCTTTATGTTTTTTTGTTTTGGTTTGGATTTTGGTTTGCTTTTGTTTTAAATAATCCTACTGGTGGTCCATTGTGGTGCCCTCTGAGGCCTGCAGAGTCACAGTGGCCCCTGGGCACCTGAGGAACCACAGTGTCACACAGCCCTGGCAGTTCCTTGGAAACACACACGTGCCCTTGAGTCTCTTGGCACTGTGTGCATACTGCTATGGAACTGTGCACTGAACCACCCATTTCTGTTTAATAATCATGGTTTGTTTGAGAAATCAAGCAGTTGTCAAGGGGGAAGTAAGGAGCCAAATGTTACTCATTTTGCCGTGATTTTATCTTTTGTCCCTCCTTCTTGCTTGCAAGTACAGCTCCCTGAATTACTGACTGTAAAATTAATATCATTTTCTTTGCAACCCTGGCACAGCCAAACACAATAGGAGAAGGTAAAGACAGGATTTCAGTCTTATCTCTGTGTGTTTCCGAACTACTGCTGGTTTGACTTCAGTTCCTACTCGTGTTATTCTTACTGGTTTTATTGCAGGATATTTAATTGTCTCTTTGTTCTGATCAATCCTCAGTTAAATGGATAAATAATAAAAGAAAGAGGGTACGTAATCAAATTACCAGGAATAATTGATCAGTCCAAGCATTACTGGAACTTTGTAGTGAGAAAGAACAGGGCTTTGGTATCAGAGTCAAAAAGGCCAAGCGTTTAAAACTGACAACACAAACACATTGCTACATTGGCACATCTTTGTGAATTTAAATTACAAATTATTGTGTATAATCAGAATCAGAGCAACTGAAAACTCATACAGCATGGATAGACTTTATTAATTTTGGATACAAATGACAGGCATTAGACAAGCTTAGAAATCTGACAGACCAGGAGAATCTTAATATTTGACAAGTGCAAGATAAAATGAGAATTTGTCTTGTGGATTGCTTGTGGTTTTTTTTTTCTTTCATAGCAGCAGGAACATTACAGAAACTATTAAGCAGCAAACCATATGCACTAGCATAAAATGTAGGAATCTGCAGTAAGGGATCTTGTTTAGGTAACAGGAAAGTTTAAAAACATCAGCAGGACATGGTGTATTGCACAGGGGACTGTGGGTTGCTCTGGGAACTGGGAATTAGGCACTAAAGTTTTTCAGAGGTCAGCTGCCATTTTCATGCATTTACCACTTTGCAGACCATAATATGAATTGTTCTCATTTAATTTCGTAGTGAACAAATACAATTAAAAAGATAAACCTGCTTTCTTCCTTAACATTTATCTGTTAGCATACCAGCAATTGTAGTAGCAAAATGAAATGCTTGATCAGATAAATATCAATAACTCTAAACTATACAGATGTAGAATTTTATTTTTTAAAAATTTTATTTTCATATTCTCTTTACACCAAATCAATGGGGGAAGAATGGATGAAGAGTAAAGAAAAAGTTAGCATGATTGTTAGCAAACTAAACCCTGATCAGTGGAATTCAGTTGTATAAAAGGTCATTTTTATAAATTTGTGCCACTTACAGGATTCCGTGGATCAAGTCTGGAAAGATCAGTATGGCAGGGGAAAAATTAAAGGTGCTCAGTAAGAGTACACTAAATTGACTAATGCTACAGAAGCAGTGGTGGTGCAGTGAGGTATTGCAGCTTCATTTTTACCTGGGTGTCAGACTGACTCCGTCAAGTACTTCTCTGTTAAGGCCCAGTTTACTTGGGCTTCATAAAATCTCTACTGCAACTCCAGTGTTTTATGGAACTCTTCTCTTGGAACAGTAATTTCTACCCATCAAAACCATCTTGAATGTTAAAATTAAAGAAATTCTTGAGATGGAGGTTTTTAGACAAGTTTATCATAGGATAACCCAAGAGAAGCCTTTTAATGTCTGTCCTTCTATTACTGTTGTCAGGTATAAATTTTGAGTTTGCAGTTAAGATTTACAGTCCAATTGAGGTGTCCTCAATTCCCTGTGCTCCAAGTAATTTCAGGGGAACTTCTGGGATTGTATCTAAAATAGACACTACAATACCATAGTGTATAATGTTGGCAAAATTGTTCCTCAACATGAAAGCTATTACATTAAAAAATATTCTCCTTAAAATGCAAACATCTCATATTTACAGTTGTAGAAAATATTGCTGCAGCTTTGTGATGTGTGAATGAACTGTATGTATGTATAAGGAGAGTACTTAGTGCTGCACTGGTTCATCTTGTGGGTCATTCCCAAGTAAGACTTCATTTAAAAACATTTTAACTAATTGTGCTTTGTATTTTCTGTAGTGAATTAAGGAGCCTAGTTAGTTTTCAACATGAAGAGAAGGTTGCTGCAGTATTTCTGCAATATAACAGGAATTATATTTGTTAATATACTTTGGGAGCATTTAAATTCTAATCACGCAGACGAAAGGAAATTTCAAGTGATGGCAAGTAAATTTAAATTACACAACAGTAAAGACTTTCATACCTTTGAAAATATTTCAGCACTGGCTTTTTTTTCACTTGCTTTGATTATCCATGATCACAGCAGTGGAATTCTATTGCTGTTGCCATAATTTCTAAAGCATAACTGTGCTAACATGAAATATGTATGTATAGGTACATTTGCCAACTTGTTTTAATTTTGTCACTGGCTTTCCACCTCATGTATTGGGAGGGGCTGCTGATCAGTACCCTGGCTGAAGGAGATGGAGGAATGCAGGCAACATCTGCAGAAAAAGTAGGGGTTTTTTTTCTGTGGTTTCAGCATAAAGAAAATTAGGTTTCCATCCTGTAAAACGTGTCTCTGTGACCTCTGGGACCCCTCAGTTTGCCAGCCAGCATTTGCTGCCTTTGCACATGCAAGTGGCTCACAGGTCCTGTGTGAGGGAGGAGTTTTGTGCCACGTAAACTTGCCAGCTTTGAGCAGTGCTCTGTGTCAGGCCTCACAAGCTGTGTATGTCCAGTAATCTAATGGACACTTGAGCCCAGGATTTTTGGTATTTGTTTTCTGGTGATGCTTCCAGGTTGGTCTTGGTAGTTATTCAAGTGTGTCTCGGCAATTCCAGGAGGGAGAAGTTAGTTCTGCCAGGAGTCCCAGACCTCTGGGACTGGGGCTTTCAGTATCACCAATGATGCCAGCGACCTTTTCCACCTGACGTGCAAGAGCATCCCACATCCTGTTCTCTGCCATGGAATGCCTGTAATCTTGGTGTTCCCTGGGATTGAGGGCTGCTGCCTCCTCCTCAAATTAAAACCATTTCATGAGAATCTGCTATGAAGCATTGGTGTGGTGCCTTGTTATTATCTCTCTTCAATTTGTGATTATTCCAGTATTTATTTCAGATCCTATCCTCCCTAGGGAGTCACTGCATATGAGTAAGGAGCATAAGGAGTTTAAGACATAACCCTCAGAAGCCTGGTTTGATATTGGTAAAATCTGACTACTTGATCATGTGTTTTATAAGGAAATGATGGATTTTCTGGTGCATTTCCTTCACAAAGGCTGTGAGGTGCGCAGGGACGGTGCTCCTTTTATTCTAAATGTGCTGAGCATCAGTGTGTGGCCCTGTCATCTGTGATGGGTGGTGCCACCTTGGCCATACTGGGCTGATCCCCAAGTAGGAGAGTCCCCCCAGGGTATTTGACATGATTGCTGTGCAGGATGCCCATGGCAACAGCTTTCTCACCAGGCACTCCAAGCTCTCTGTTGTGGGCAAAGCCAGCCCGTGGGGACACAGGGTGTGGGCTGGGTCCCATCTTTCTCCCAGGGGGCCAGTCACAGATGAGCAACATTAGAAAACTGAAAATGGTGAGGGCTGGGGGTTGTCTTCTCTGTGGACGTCGTCTTCTGGAGGAGCTCTGAAGATGGAGGAGCTCCTCGAGTGAGGTGCTCAGGGAACACGGGCAGGGGCAGTGTCACAGGGCCCCCGGACACCTGAGGTACCACAGTGGCACAGCACAGCCCTGGCAGTTCCATGGAAACACACATGCCCAAAGCGCGCTGGAAGTGGTTGGTCGCTCCTTGGTGACTTGCTATGGCTGCCAGGAGACTCATGGGTTCAAATCACTGTCTGTTTTTGGTGGCATGTACATTTTTTTATCTAGTGGATGTAACTTGGCTCCTTCTGCAAACTGGGTCTTGGCTGAGGTAGAAAAATGCAGTACAAGATACTTAGTGACTCAAGTGTCTTTGGAGAGCAAGGAGCAGAGGAAACACTTGTATTTGAAGATTCTGTCCAAGGAAGCATTTTCCTACCCTTCTCCAGCTTCATGTCCTCCTACCATGAGACTTTCCACCTCTTCAGCAGCACCTGCTTATTGTAAAAATGAGAAGAAAGAATTAAGCACAACTGGGACCAAAAATAGAATTCCCCAAATTTTTTTTTATTGCTGTCTTTAACCTCTGTTCTTTTAATCATATGCACAGCAGGGAAAAGGGTATATGCTCTAACAACTGGTCAAGTATTAAAGCAGTGCAACTTTTTAGGTAGAAATCATGCTATCAGTTGGAAGTAAACAATAAAGCTGCATATATTTAATTATTTAATAAATTTTGAGTTATGCTATTCTTTTAATTACATTAATCAGGCAGGCTCCAACACTGCAAGCCTTAGGGCTCGAAGTGCAATTTCAATGCTTTGTAATAAATTTGCCGAACTTTGGAAAAAGATGAAATGGCTTAATATTAAACATTTGCTTGATTTAAATTTTACTAACCCATGCGCTTTATAATTCATATTCTTTCAGTGCAATGTGCAGCAGAATGATCATAGTAGTACTTGTGAGCAAGCATTCCTTTTGCACACAGGTTTTGCTTATAAACTTGATGACTAAAGGCCTGGAATATCGAGGGAACGCTAAAGATCTGCAGAGCCTTTCACTTCAGGGTCACTGGTTCAAGCACACATCATTAAAGGCACAAAGTTAACATCTGACTCCTGCTTCATAGCATACATGAAATGAGCTAGTGGTGTCGGTGGAGACAAGGAAAGGATACAACCAGTTTAATAATAAGGAAAGAGGTAGGACCAATGGGTAGGTCCAAAAAAGAGGAGGAATTGGGAGACACCCGATGTACCAGGCTCCTGTCCTCCCCTGCATGCAATCCTTAGGGCTGTGTTCATTCCTCAGTCTGGAAAGGTTGTAGCCACCCTACTTGGTCTCATTTGATGTCATAAGCTTAACTGAGTTGAGCTGGGTAAATACTAGGATTCAAGTAAGGAAAGGATCCATGGAAGATTCAGGTAGAAGATGGTTTGATGATGAAGCAACAGTGAACCTGGTTGGATGCTGTGAGGGTCCCCAAACCACAGGCTCTTTGGAGGGAGCTGTACACGGACATCCTGACCACTGGTCACTGCCTCAGACATATAAATCACAAGCAGAAAACTGTTGGCCCTGGTGTCCTTATGCCTGCCTTCCACGTGAGTAATTACAGCCTGCCAGTGGAATTCCCCGAAAAAGTTAATTGTGGGAGATACTCCCTCTTGATCAGTTGTGCAATGTGATTGCTGCTTCAGGCTCCTTTACAGAAGTAGTTGCTTTTCAGTGACATGATTCCTTGATGTGAGACCTTTAAGAACATTGGGCGTGTTTAGAGGAAGGAGTTTGTGTAACAGGGCAGTGATTTTTATTAGCCATTTCATATTTAGTTGTCAAAATGAAGTTAATTGCTTCTGTCTGCTCTAAAAAGGGCATTATTTTTCCTGCAGCTGTCTATTTCCTTTTTTTTTCTTTCTGTTGTCCTTGTTTTGAAATTTGGGCTGAGATTTGACCCAGGGTGTCTTTACTTAAAAGGTACACAGGGTTTAGTGAAAGAAGTTACTTTTCACCATCATAAAGGAGCCCCATGACTTCTTCTTTCCATGGCAGATTTAGTTATGAACATAGGCAGAAGGGAAAAAAAAAACCCACACCAAACTTCACGTATGTAGTTACTTTATTAGTAAACTCTCTTAAGAACATTTTGTGAGTAAGAAGGGAAATAAGCTGAGAAAGATCAGAGAAGGAGAAACTCAGCCTTCTAGACAAGAGGAGATACAAATGAGTTTCCAGGAAAAAGTCTAGAGAGATGGAACCTGGCTTGGTTTAGTTTGTTTCTTTTGCCCTTTAGCCCTTGTTACTTGTATAACATAAAGTTTTCATAGCTTTGGAAGAGGTTTTAGTCACAGGTTTTTTATAGTTTTAATATGTGTATACATTGAAAATATTTAGTAATATTTTATATTTAACAGGGGATTTTCTTTTTATTCTTAACACTTCTCTGGAGCAGAAAGCATTTTTGGAAGAACTCTTATCGATCTGAGCCACTGAATTAGTCTCATGTAGAAGCTGTTAATTGAAAGGTGGTTTCACTTAATTGTAATGGAGAAAAGCCAATGAAAGATTTTTTTTAATGGATTTTTATGAATGAAATTATGGTTTATTTTAAATAACTATGTGATGCTAAATGAAAGGATCTCTGGAACTTTCCTGAATATTTTATTCAATAACCTTAGCCCATGTTTGTTTTTATGAGGAAAGAGAAGTTCCAAGTATGTCTTTTTTTAATTTAAAATGTCAGAAGCTTCTGTATAAAAATACATTTCACCTCTAGGTATTCACACATTGCAAGAGTATTATTTCTTTTCATAAAAGATTCATCAAAATTCACATCATAATGTCTTTTTTTTTTTCAGTAACAGTTTAAAACCCAATCAGGGTTGAAAAAAGGAAGGAGTCAGAGGTCAAAAATTAGATACTTTTTAAGTAACCCAGGGGGAAACATTCATAGGATATGTCAGTTCTTTCCTGAAACAAAACATGATAATTAATCCCTCACTTTGCACCTTGTTTTTTTCACCTCCAAACTTGAATACAAAATTTTTTTGACATAAAAGCCAATTGGTATTTAAAATTGTTGTCATCTCTATAAGAAAATGACATAGACTTGTGTGATGGTTTTAGTCTAGGCCTTCCTTGGTGACCAGTTTGTAACCAAGGAAGGAGCCAAGTACCCAGTATTCCACACAATTTTTACGTAAACCAGAGTATAAATAAGTCGGAGATTAAAGACCTCGCTCTCTTCTCTTCCGGCGAGGTTTGGGAACAGTGGGTCCCTACGTTAGTCTCACTTATCTAAGGCTGAGGCCTGCAGAGTCCACCGTCCTACCACGTGGAGGTTTGAAGAGTGCTGGCTGTGACTGCCGATCCTATTGTTCTAAGGGACGTGGTGAAATCTATTTTGTTGGTTATTAGTATAATTTAATCTAGTATACCTGTTCGGTGTCCCTTTTATTCCCTTTTGTCCCCTTTTTCCCTTTCCCTATCCCTGCGGGGGGTGGACCCCCTTTTTCTGTGTATATAGCATCTTAACTGTATATAACTGTAATTTACGTAAATATAAATATATTTTTATATAAGCAACTTGATTGTGGGTTCTTTAATTTTTATAGTTTCTTTCTCCTTTAACCTAAGGGAAGAAAGAAAGAGGGAAGGGAGTTGCTGTCCTAGCTTTCGGGCATTTGGCAAAGAGCCAAGTCCAAACCGTCACAACTTGAAGTAATTAAAAAAAAAGAAAAGAACTCTTCAATCTCAGGTTATGGTAACCTGTGATATTTGGTTGGAGAGTTTTTAGGGTTTGAAAGAAAAAAAATGCATCCAAAAAAACTTTTATATTTCAAAATATTAGTGCATTAACTTTATTGGAAAAACCTGAAATTGTTCAAATGACCTCAGTAAAACAATTTGGACTACAATTCCCGGAATGCTCATGAAGCTGACATGTCTACATGTTCTTAAAAAGTCATAATCCATCATTCTGAGGCTAGATCGATGGATTATGACTTTCTGATGTCAGATATGTGAATTAAGGCTTTTTTGAGTACAGCCTGCTATCCAATTATTGCCCCTGTTCATATATTATAAATCATTATTCCTTCACCAGGTAGTCAGCAGTTTCTATTTCCTAAAGTTTCAGAGCCTTCTTTTTTTAGCCATTGTGGCGCTCCCATTGAGCAATCAAAACTGGAGAGTGCTGACCTGAGAAATAAAGCTTCTATCACAGCAAATTGTTGAGGGAACAACAGTCATTTCTAATTCTTCTAGTTTCTGTGGAAATAAGGGGTATTAGATTAGATTGAAACAAATCTCATCCCCTTCCTGCACAAACAAGCAATATAATAAATTAGTACAAAAGTTGTTGGCAGGCACTGACTTCATTTTTAAGTGCTCATGCCTGAGTTTCTTAAAACTGGTGCTTTCTTCTGAGAAGTTGACTTTTTTTTATATATGAAGACTGATCGGCTTCTGATTTAAAGCTGAAATTTGCCAGCGTGCTACCTTAAGTGATTGTGTCTATTAGGTGCTGTTAAACTGAAGTTCCTTTGAATGAATTATTTATGGAGTAATAAACGCACCTCCAATGCAATGGAATATATGATAAAAATAAAAAATGCTTTACTGTAACCAGTTTAGGTGTCAAATCAAAACATATCTTGAACAACTTTATTAAAAGATATTCGGAAAAAAGAAGAGCTGTTTTAGGATCTGTTATGCATCCAGAGAAGTCATTAAATGAAATGTAATCGTGCTGTGTTGGAGAGTTATCTCAACAGATTTCTCAAGCTAAGGGAATTTAGGTCTAGTCTGTGTGGATGAAAAAAATCAATAGTATGATCTTGTTGTTTTTTATTTCATTTTGCTGTACTGATATTCTTCATTAGGATGCAGTTTTCACACTAGATGGCTGTGCATAAAATATGTCCAGTCAGTACATTGCTGGTGAAGTAGTTGTCAAAAATGATGGTAATCGATGGAAGGCAGGGTGGTGTGATAGAATTCGTTTTTATTAACTCTTTGTTCCAGTCTTGTGTCTGTCATGAGAGAGCTTCCACAGTGCTGGCTGGTGTCTCAGTTTCTCCTTTGGGTAAGCACATGGATTCTAAAATCTGTGTCCTAAGGACTGTTTCTGTGGCTCTCTCTTGAAAACCAGATTTGTGTTTCTTGTGTTGCCCCTGTTGCTCTTCAGTCAGGGATGTTTGTCAGAAACCACGTGGGAAAGTTGACATGATATTTTACATGTCCTGCCATTAAGTAGTTGGGGGGCGGGCAGTTGGTAATGCTTTAATGTGCTGTAGTTTAATTCTTCTTAAAGGAAGACATTGTCTTGACATATTCATCTAATTCCCAGTTGTTTATTTCAGGAGTTCTGGACAATAATGGCATCTTGCTCCCACCTTCCTTTTCCTCTTACTTCTTTCACATTTTCAAATTCTGGCCACCAGGACTTCCAGGGTGCTGCAGAGCGCTGGTTTGTCGGGAGGGAACAGGGATAATTGTTCTGTGAATGCTTCTGGAGAAAACATGATTTCAAGGACAAGTGCCAGCACAGGGTTGGAACCCCTGGTGGAGCTTCAAAGCTTTTCTGGTTTCTGATAGCTTTCCGATGCGACTCAGCTTCAGCGCCCAGCCCTGCTGGTGGGGAGCCTAATGAAGCTCCTTCTGCCGCCCACGGAAGTGGGCTGCAACCCATTTTCAGATTTCCTGTGAAATGCAGATGCCCACTAGATGGAGACACAATATTTTATACATTAGTGGCTGTACAGATGGTAATCAAACCCACCAGCTGCTGCCTGCGCGTTCTGGGCACCTCGCCAATTTACTGGCAGTATGTTGACTGGGAAGCAGACAGTGACACACTTTGATCGAAAAGCTTGTATGATGATTTTTTTTTTGTTGTAATATTATTGTTTTTTTAAAAAATGATAAAAGAGATCAAGATGTGTATCTTGATCAAAGGGTACTGCTGTCTGCTTCCCCATCAGCAACTTCTAATTTATAGAAATCAGATTGCATGGAAAGCAATCAGCAAAGGTTTGAGGTCTTTCTTGTTCTCACTGCCAAGACATGCTGACAAGTGAGAAAATTAAAATCAGAGAAGGTAGGGAGAGGACTAGTAAAACACTGGTTGAAATACAATTATTTAAAGTTCATGATTTTAATAATTTTAGGGCTGTAAAAAAAATCCAGTTAAAGTGCTTAAATTGGCTATCGCTTATATTATAAGAGCGCCTTAAGGTCTTTTCTCTGATGGAGAGTGTTGCTTTGAGACTAATTTACCACTGAGAGAGAAATATATCTGTTATTTGTTGTCACAGAATAATAACTTGTCTCTGGTCCTGGGCCCAAGCTTTTCAAAGGCACCTCCTATCAGCTCTATTTCTTCCACATGGAGCTGTGCATCCAGTGTGATTTATTAGGGTGTATACATGATACAATGAACACCTGCAAAAATCCCTTAAACCAGTCAGACCTATAAACGTGAAGATAGTGTGTGCAGAGGGACTTTACTGAAGATTTCTCTATCATACTTAGGAAGGTCTTTTCAGCTCTTGGTATTGACTCCTTCTTCAAAAAACTGGTTTGGGAGTGGTTTTTTGTTTATTTTTGGTCCTGCCAGGCTTAAACAACAACAGCTTAGGTAAATGTGTGTATGTGTGTGTATGGACTGTGCCAGCTGGAGAAAGACTGTTTTGGTGCACAAGTGAATATTTCTGGCCAACATAAAAACTCAAACCCAATGACAGGGGTGAGTGTTGCTTCACACTCTGCCAAATGTTAAAATCAAAATGAGGAATCATATGATAGAAGGACCTGGTGGGATATGTGATGTTTTGTGTAGCTGGAGCAAGGGCTTATAGCCTGATGCAGGTAAGGAAGTATTTCTGGGTATGGCTCTGCATTTTCAAGAGAAGATGCCGCTCTTTGGTGCTTGCTCCCTCTGGGTACTTATGACATTGCTATTTAGGAAAGCTGCCAGGAAAAAGGTGCTGCTGAAAGGAATAAATAAAACCCTTTGACATCACTGCTTCATTTTTTTTCCATCAGAAGCTGACACATCATCCTTATCTCATCGAGCAAACTGTGTGCAAACTTCATGATCACATTTTCTTTGCCTATTTTTGTAGAACAGTTTCTCAGAAAGACGAAGTACAAGGGAGGGAAAGGAAAGGCTCCAGTGTACAGCTCAGTCCAGTACCCTTTGGATTCACTTATTCTGTGGACGACTCAAGATTTTCATTTCAAAGTTTGAAGCATTTGCTCTCGATTCTGACTTGTGTTAGAATTCTGTATGATTGTGGAAGCCTTTGAACAAATGTCAGTTTTTTTGTTGGATCTGCGACTTGCATGTGTGGTAATTTTCTAGATGTAGTTAACAGAATTTATGAGGGATAAGGAGTTAAGTGAGTGTTGTTTGTTTGTTTTTTAATTGGAGAGAAATTAGTGGGTAGAAATGTTTGTTTCTTCTCACGCATTGTTTGAACAAATTCTAAAAATCCACAGTGGATTATACGATTTGTCATGAGCTTCCCAACAAGTCAAAGCAGAATGAGATTTATGCTCTTTTTCAGCAGAAACCATTTCATGCCCCAACAGAAATGGAAATGACTGTTCTCAGAAACCTTCCAAGTCGAAGTGGGAGGAGATAATCTGTAAGGAGATGTTACCTTCTCAAAAACAACCTCACATCATCCAAGGTGTGGTTGGCTTTGGCAGTTTGCCAGGAGGAAACTTTAGTACTAGATTTCAAATCACCCACCAAGCCAAGCTGTGCCGAGGCAAAGCTTTGATTAACTCTTGCATTCCCCAGACTAACCCTGCCCCGACCCACAGCTGCATTTTTATTTGGGGTGAATGACGGTGTTACAGGAA